>NC_051154.1:370196805-370496805 GCF_013339745.2 Dermacentor silvarum | reverse complement strand
AGAATACGCATGCTCTGTTTGGGACCCACACCAAACTTCCCTTTCTAACACTCTAGAAGCAGTTCAAAATCGTGCAGCTCGTTTCATTTATTCTGATTATTCATACCACACTAGTGTCTCTCAGCTAAAATTAAAAGCAGGAATTTCCAATCTAGATATACAGCGTCATGTTTTTAGACTGTGCCTTTATCAAAAATTTTGTCATTCTGCTCCTAGTACTTCAGCCATCATTCCAGTGCACCGTCAATCTTGCCGATTACATCACGAAAAATCTGCACCCTCCACCTGCCCGGATCACTGCGCACCTACATTCTTTCTTTGTGAGGACTGCCCGGGACAGGAATGACCTTTCTGCTGATGCCGTGCACCACTCCAATCCACATCATTTCAAGGCTACCATTGAGTTCAGATTTCACTGAAGTAATTACCCATCTCTCATGTAATACCCCACACCAGGGCCTTTGAGGTAATAATAAATAAAATAAAAATATATGGTGTACACAATGGTTACTTACAATGATGATGAGACAGAGGCACTTAACATAATTTTGTAGTGATGCTATGTTACTGCAAAGGTCAAGGAACACTAGTGCCCATGGAGTCAACTGCTCAGCTGAGCCCTTACACTGAGCTACATTGAAAAATTTGTCGCAGTTTCACCCAAAAGGCAAAGCAAATTAGTAGAGAGCTATATGGAGTAAGGATAGTAGTTTTATCAGCTGTATAAACTTGGACATGCAGCAGCACCAACAACGCGCAGAACTGTTGTCGACACCGTCGGCGTTTTGCCCGCGTTCACGCCGAACGAGCGCGGCGTTTTTATATAAATACGTATTTAGTGCCGCAGCTAAACGTCGCCTCTCCTCCCTCCTTCCCGTCCCCCCACAGCCTTTCGCGCGACGAAAAAAGTTGCATTTGCTCTCTATATATGGAAAGGAGAAGAGACGCTTAATTCTGCAGCCCTTCAGGGAGCACGGCGCAGAACGCGCGTTTGCTCTCCGACGTGCGGTCACTCCGCATGAAAGCACGCGCCCCTCGCGCCCTTTCACTCGCACATACAGCGTCCGGAGCGCGGTGACGATTTTATCGCCGTTGACGTGATACAGAACCTCACGGCAACGCCGACGGCAGAAATCTGCTTTAGAGTGTCCATATAATTGCTATCGAAATAAAACGGCCGTTCTTGCTCAAGGTACTTTTTATTTATCGTCTACATTTCTAATAAATGATACGAGAAAACTAATTCTTGCTCATATATTTGTGAATCACTTTGTAATTATCTCATTGTTTAAGCTAACACATCTATAATTATGAAAAAACAACACTATTTTACATCTGGTCACGAACCTTCCCCAAAAGCTTCATATGGAGAGAGATAGTGGCACCAGAGGCGCTGGTGTAACTAGAAAGCGTGAAAAAAAAAGCAGGGAAGAGATTGATATGACCGGATCCGTTACAGGCATAGCTAGCAGTACAAGATAGAGAAGTTTTGAGGAAGAGAAAAAAGATTACAGAGATGTATATAAAAATGCTAGAATTAAACACATGTGTAGCATACCCTGGGAGTGGTGGCGTGGAGCAGAGGTAGAACACTCGGCTTTTAATCTGAAGGTCGCAAGTTCTAAACATCCTCCAGTCCACTACATTTTCAGGCATGGACTGGCGCCTGACACCGGCAAAAAAATATTACTGAGAGCAAGTAGGGCTATACTAGTCTAGATGCAACCAAATTGGGAAGGCCTACGAAGCTTCAACAAAGTCACTCCCTTAGCAGAGCAGGAATTGGCCTTCCTGGTGCCTCCCTCATTACTCCTATAATTAACCCATGGTCCCCAGTCCCCAGCGGCTGCGGAGCACCTGACCAAGGCGGCGGTCAGACCTGCGATGCGGCAGACAGGCGGTCACTGGAAACTGAACCTGGCAACGTCCAACATGCGCACCCTCTCAAGTGAGGCTAGCTTAGCAGGGCTATTTGAGAAATTATCAGGCCTGGGATATTATTGGCCTTAGTGAGGTTAGAAGAACTAGTGAGGCTTATACACTACTGACTAAAGGCTACGTCCTCTGCTACAGAGGTCTTCCCGATAACAGAGAATTCGGCATATCATTTCTAGTCCATAAGGACATAGCGGGCAACATTGATGAATTCTACAGCATTAATGAGAGGGTAGCTGTCGTCGAAATAAAGCTGAATAGGAGGTATACAATGAAGGTAATACAAACCTATGCCCTAACCTCCAGTCACGATGATGAAGAAATAGAACAGTTTTATGAAGACCTTGAATTAGCAATGAGAAAGGTGCAAACTCAGTATACTGTTGGTAGAATTGGTGGAAAGGAATAGGCTCCGAGTAATGAACACCTTCTTCAGGAAGCGCAGCAACAGGAAGTGGACCTGGAAAAGCCCTAATAAGAAATGAAAGGAATGAAATAGATTCCATAATCTCTCTGCCGATCCCAGCATAGTGCAGGATGTAGAAGTGTTAGGCAGAGTAAAGTGCAGTGACCATATGTTAGTGATGTCTAGGATTTTTTCTGAATTTGAAGAGAGAAAGAATAAAATTAGTCAAGAAGAAACAGGCCAACCCAGACACAGTAAGGGTAAAAGCAGACCAATTCAGGCTGGTGCTCACAAATATGCAGCTTGAGAACAGGAAGATGAAAACAACTTATAGGTAATGAATGAAACTGTAACTAGGCTGGTCTCAGAAGCAGCAATTGAAGTGGGAGGTAAGACATCAAGGCAACCAGTAGGTAAGCTCTCCCAAGTAACAAAGAACCTAATAAAGAAACAGCAAAACGTGAGTGTCAAACTCAAGAGATCAGATAGGATTCGCTGAACTGTCAAAACTGATCAACAAGAAGAAAGTAAGGGATAGTCGAAATTTTAACGTGGGAAAGGTTGAGGAAGCCGTAAAATAGGGATGAAGCATGAAGTCAGAAGAAAACTTGGCATAGCAGAAGACGAGAGACGTATTCACTGAAAGATAAGCAGGGTAATATCATCAGCAATTTTGATGACATAGTAAAAACAGCAGAATTCTATACTGACGTGTACAGTGACTAGAGCAGCCCAGCTACTTTCATTCAATGTAGTGATGAACAGGGTACAGAGGCTCCTTCTATAACTAGCGAAGGAGTTAGAAGGGCCTTGAAAGCATGGCCAGGGGACAAGCTGCTGGAGAAGATGGAATAACAGTCAATTTAATCAAAGATGGAGGAGATATCATGCTTGAAAAACTTGCGGCTTTTTATACGCAATGATTCACGACTTCAAGTGTACCAGAGAGCTGGAAGAACACCAACATTATACTTATCCATATGAAGGAAGACGTTAGAGAATTGAAGAATTATAGAACCATTAGCTTGCTTCAAGTATTGTATAAAATAGTCACTAAGATAATTTCCAATAAAATCAGGGCAACACTTCACTTCAGCCAACCAAGAGAACAGCCTTGCTGCAGGAAGGGATATTCTACAATGGATCATATCTATGTCATCAATCAGGTAATCTAGAAATCTGTGGAGTACAATAAACCCCTCTATATGGCTTTCATAGATTATGAAAAGGCATTCATAGGGGCATCACGTAATGAAGGAGTACAGGAGGCATACATGAATATCTTGGCAAATATCTACAAAGATTCTACAGCTACATTGGTTCTCTACAATAAAAGTAGAAAATTATCTATCAAGAAAGTGGTCAGGCAAGGAGACAATTTCTCCTATGCTATTCTCTGCATACTTATAATAAGTATCCAAGCTTTTAGACTGGGAAGGCTTAGGAGTGAGGATCAATGGCGAATATCTTAGCAACCTTCAGTTTGCAGATGACATTGTCCTATTCAGCAACAATGGGGATGAAATACAACAAATGATTGAGGACCTTAACCGAGAAAGTGTAAGAGTGGGGTTGAAGATTAATATGCAGAAGACAAAGATAATGTTCAATAGCCTGGGAAGGGAACAAGAATTTAGGATGGCCAGTCAGCCTCTAGAGTCTGTAAAGGAGTACGTTTACCTAGGTCAGTTACTCACGGGGGACCCTAATCATGAGAGGGAAATTTACAGAAGAATAAAATTGGATTGGGGTGCATACGGCAGGCATTGCCAAATCCTGACTGGGAGCTTAGCACTGTCGTTGAAAAGAAAAGTGTAAAATCATTACATTCTACCGGTGCTAACATATGGGATAGAAACTTGGAGGTTAACAAAGAAGCTCGAGAACAAGTTAAGGACTGCACAAAGAGCGATGGAACTTAACATGTTAGGTCTAACGTTAAAAGGAAAATAGCGGTGTGGGTCAGAGAGCAAACGGGGATAGCCGATATTCTAGTTGACATTTAGAGAAAAAGCAACCAGATCACACGCCCTGTGGGAATCGATGTTATGCGAAGCACTATGCGGGGAGTGTACTAAGTTAACGAAATGACCATGAGAGCAGCAAGATGTAGGCGGCTCTTTCATGACCTACATGACACCCATGTCATGACACTCATGTCATGGGTCCTAAGTCCCTTTAGACCTGAAGGCGAAAGCCTTAGGCACGCACATGACTATGACCATCAACCTTTAGTCTTTTCCTTCATTTAGTACCCCCCTCCAAACCCATTTCAGTGGTTGTTGAGTGTTATCTTTTTTTGCTGAGCCATTGTCATTTTTGCTGAGTCATGCTAATGACAATGACTTCTACCAGCATCCTTTAGTGTTTCCTTGACCTAGTACCCACATTCGAACCCATTTCAGTGGTTTTTGAGAGCTGGTCTTTTTCAATGGGTCATTGTCATGACCTAGATGACATGCATGTCATGACCTATCAATTATGTCAGTCATACACTCCTGTCATACTATGCTAATTTTGGTACCTACCACGTTAACAAAACGACCACGAGAGCACCAAGAGGTAGGCGACTGTTTCATGACTTACATGACACACATGTCATGACATCATTTATGTTCGGCATATACTCTTGTCATAGTATGAAAATTTTGGTATATACCAAGTTAACGGAACGACGGTGAGAGCACAAAGACGTAGGCGGCTAGACAGATAGATACTGTCAAAGTATCAAAAGTTAGCCAAGAAATGCTTCGCATTTAAAAAATGGTGCTGGGCAGGCCACGTAATGCGTAGGATGGATAACCAGTGGACCATTAGAGTTACAGAATGGATACCAAGAGAAGGGAAGCACAGTCGAGGACGGCAGAAAACTAGGTGAGGCGATGAAGCTAGGAAATTTGCAGGCACAAGTTGGAATCAGCTAGCGCAAGACAAGGGTAATTGGAGATCGCAGGAAGAGGCCTTCGTCCTTGAGTGGACATAAATATAGGCTGATGATGATGATATATATATATATATATTGTCGCGAAGCAGTTTGGGAAGTAAGCGTTCGCGACTAGACTGATAGAGCAGCAAGAGGTAGCACAGCTGATTGAGCACCGAAACAACGTCTACCTCTTTCGTCGTCATTCGCTCTCTCATAGCCACATCCCCACTGCTTCTTATTTTACAGTACAGTTATCTCCACCGCGGAAAAGGAAGCCGTCCCGGCGACCTAGGGGTAGCACAACACAGACGGATCATAGTACGGCTTGAGACGCTGGACATGCACAATTTCGCATCCTCGACGGCAATGATCCAAAGGTAGCTCGAAGGGTTCCATGATATAGTTGACTGGAGACATTTGGTTGATCACGCAGTAAGGGCCCTTGTACTCCGACGCGAGTTTCGGTGACAGTACAGGGGTAGGGGCTGGAACCCAAAGCCACACTAGCGAGCCAGGAGCATAGGATGCAGAAGCATGGGAAGTTTCTCGAAGGTGCTTTTGGCGTTGCTGGTCTTCCGACATAAATATACGGGATAGCAAGCGACACTCTTCGTGTGCAGCAGCATCGGACAAGGTAGTGGTTTCCGTAGTGTCAGGGCGGTACAGAAGGATAGTATCCATTGTGGAAAAAAGTTTGCACCCGTACAGGAGAAAGAAGGGTGAAAATCCTTTGGTAGTCTGCGTGGCTGTATTGTAAGCATAGGTCAGAAATGGTAGAACATGGTCCCGTTTGCTTTGGTCGGATGCAACGTACATGGCCAGCATGTCACCAACAGTGTGATTAAAGCACTCGGTCATGCCATTAGTCTGTGGATGATATGCAGTAGTGGTGCGATGAATGATGCGGCATCCTTTGAGGAGAGCCTCGATGACGTCAGAGAGGAAAACCCTGTCACTGAGTCATTCCCTTGGAGCTCCGTGGCGAAGGATGATGTGGCGCAGGAGAAACCAGGCGACGTCTCGAGCGGAAGCGCTGGACAAAGGGGAAGTTTCCGTATAGCGTGTAAGATGGTCGATGGCCACGATTAACCAGTGGTTTCCGTCTGATGTGGTTGGCAGAGGTCCATAAAAGTCCATGCCTACTCGATCAAAAGCATGTGCTGGGCAAGGCAAAGGCTGCAACGGAGCGGTTGAACGAAGAGGTGGATCCTTGCGGCGATGGCAAACGAGACAGGAGCAGACATAATGACGGATGAATCAATACATCCCTCACCAGTAGTAACGAAGGCGTAGACGCGCGTATGTCTTCAGTACACCTGCATGCACGCACAGGGGGTCATCGTGGAACGCTGCACAAATATCCGAACGTAGATGCCGAGAGATGACAAGCAACCACTTGCGGCCGTTCAGGAGGTAGTTATGACAGTACAAGAGTCCGCAGATCAATTCTCCGTGAATGGAGAAGTGATATACTTGGCGACGTAATGCGCGATTGGTAGTCGGTGTCGATGGGGTGGACAAGAAACTCAGCATTGACACAATCCATGGGTCTTTCTTCTGCTCCAGAAGAATGTCCGTGGCAGCAAGGGAAGACTCGGACAATGGGGCCTTCAGAAAGGTAACCTCGTCTGTTAGTGGCGAACGAGACAAGGTATCCGCATCATGGTGGCTTCGGCCAGAACGACACAGCACTCGAATTTCGTACTTGTGCAGTTGAAGTGCCCATCAAGCAAGACAACCGGATGGTTCTTTTAAGGACAGCCAGCCCAGCGAATGGTGATCAGTTATCACGTGAAATGGACGGCCATACAGATACTGATGGAATATGGTTATGGCCCAAATTATAGCCAGGCATTCTTTTTCTGTTATAGAATAGTTCGATTCAGGTTTAGTGAGTGCACGACTGGCTAAGGCGACGACGTACTCTCTGAAGCCAGCCTTTCTCTGAGCGAGAACGGTACCAAGGCCGACGCCACTGGCATCCGTGTGTATTTCTGTTGGAGCGCTTGGGTCGAAATGGCACAGGATTGGTGGAGACGTCAAGAGACGACACAGTGTTATGAATGCGGCATCGCAATCTGGTGACCAGGTCGAAAGGCTGTGGGCACCTAGAAGCAGCTGCGTTAAAGGTGCTATTATGGTGGCGAAATTACGGATGAAACGGCGGAAGTATTATGCTAACCCAATGTACCTGCACAGTTTTTTCAAGGTCTTTGGTCGTGGAAAGTTTCACCGGATCAGAGAGTACACCCTCTTTCGATACGACATGGCCGAGAATTACCAGCTGCCTGGCGGCAAAGCGACACTTCATCGTTAAGCTGGAGGCCAGCATTGGCAATGCATTTCAGGACGCGTTCAAGTCGAAGTAAGTGGGAAGGAAAGTCCGGTGAAAAGATAACGATGTCGTCCAGATAACACAAGCATATCTGCCATTTGAGGTCGTGCAGGATGTTGTCCATCATTCTTTCAAATGTGGCAGGTGCGTTACACAGGCCAAATTCCATCACGGTGAATTAAAATAAACCATCGGGTGTGATGAAGGTCGTTTTTGGACGGTCTGACTCAGCCACTGGCACTTGCCAGTACCCGGATCGTAAGTCTAAAGATGAGAAGAATTCGGCGCCTTGACGGCAGTCTAGCGCGTCGTCAATACAGGGTAGTGGATAAATGTCCTTGCGGGTGATCTTCTTGAGTTGCCGGTAGTCCACGCAAAAGCAAATTGTGCCATCTTTCTTTTTGACCAGCCCTACAGGAGAAGCCCAGGAACCGTGCGATGGTTGTATGATACCGCATTGGAGCATGTCTCCAACGTGCTCAACGATGACGCTAGGCTCCGTGGCAGATACACGATGCGGCCTGTGGCTTGAAGGCGCATGGTTGCCGGTGGAAGTACGGCCTAGACAACTGTGCAAGTACGGCATAGAGCACAGTGGAAGTACGGCCTAAGTGAGATTGTTGTAGGTCGAATGACGTGCAAAAGTGGTCAAGGAGATCGACGATCTGTGAGGTTGGGATCAACACACTGGAAAAATGTTGGGTCACACGGTGGCGTGGGAAGAGAAACTTGAAGGGCCATAGCGTCAACCTGAGGAGAAGCCGAGTCGTCAGGCACATCATAAAGGAAGCTTGGTTCGATTTCGTCAGCATAACCAAGACACTCATCGTGGAGCTGGCAAGCAGGGCAAGGAAACAGGTTCGAGACATAAAGTGCGCTGGAACCTTGTCGAATGGCAAGAAGGGCAAAAGGAAGCAAGAAGGGATGAAAGCGAGGAACAAGCTTAGATGGCGTGAAAAGGACTGTGGAGTCGGAAAACCCAACGCAGGAAACGGGTACAAGTGCGGCCGAGTATGGAGGAATCTCGGTGTCGGCGGTGATGAACACACAACCAGAAGCGTCATCAGTATCTTCAAAAATGTTACCGAATGGTGGCAGCGTGAGTTCAGCACGGGCACAATCTATAACGGCATGATGAGAAGTCCCTACCTAAAATCATGGCAAGGGAGCAGCGGGGTAGAACAACGAACTCAACACGGTATAAAGTGCCGCTTATAACACGCACAGTACACTTCCCTAAGGGTTCAATCGGAGCAGCGCTTGCTGTAAGTAATGAAATGGCAGAATATGGCGTCGGGACTTTCCTAAGTTTAAGACAAAAGTGGTCCAAATCGCCGATATTGCTACTCCTGTGTCTACAAGCACATGAACGGCAATGTATTCTGCATAAAATTCAAGGATGTTCGCAGGAAATAAATGAGGTCTTGAGGAATTCGTTGAGATCACAGTTCTTGCCTCCGGAACTGCTTCCTTAGTTTTTCTCTCGGATAGCTTCAGGGCGATGGATAAGTGGCGATAGAGAATGCCGACGGGGAGATGGAGACCGACGGGTATTGAAGGTTCGGGATGCAGGAGGCGAGGCTTCAAAGAGCTGAGCGGCAGTAGTGGTACGGAACAAAGAGTCGAAACCGTTACTTTGTGCCCTCGTAGAATCTGAAGGATACCATCCACGGCGACGGCAAAGCCGTGCTACATGCCCAGGTAGGTCGCACAAATAACAGATAAGACGGTTGTCATGGGTGTGCCATGGATTGAGAACAGCGGGCGGAGCCTAATGGGAATATTGGCGAGGTGGGCGCACGGAATGCTGTGGCGGCCAGTAGCTGCTTGTAGGTGCATATGTTGCAGCTACTTGCAGAGGTGACGGAAAGGCGCTAGTACATCTGGATTGAATAGCTGCAGACGAAGGTCTTGGATTCGCGACAACGGCAGCATACGTAAGTAGAACAGGCATAGGAGGCGCTTGATGAGCAAGTGGTACGGCATTAGCGACTTGTTCTTGTATCACCCGACGAAGATTGGGAGACAAGGGCGACTCTGACGCTTGACTGGCTGGCAGAACAGAGTTAGCGTGCCACCTCTTCTCGTACAAATTGCTTGATTTGGTTGAAGATTGCTGAACTGCAAGGAGTAGCACCGACACTGCCACTCACAGCTGAAAGCGCTACGTCCGGAGCGAGAGCTTGGTGCCTAAAAAGCTGTTGTTTGCGTAGCTCTTCATAGCTCTGGCAAAGCATTATGAGGTCGTTGACCATCTGAGGATTCTTCGCCAAGCGCATTTGGAAGGCGTCATCTTCTTGATCTTGTCATCTTCGGTCATATCTGGGTTGATACGTCGGCAAATGTCAACTACATCTTCAATATAGCTGGTAAAGTTTTCGCCTTTTTCTTGGGCACGACAGCGAAGCTGTTGTTCAGCCCGAAGTTTGCGCACAGCAGGGCGGCCGAAGACTTCTTGAAGTTTCGTTCAGGATGCTGTCCAAGTGGAAAAGTCAGCCTCATGGTTTCGGAACCAAAGATGGGCGACCCCGGAAGGGTAGAATGGTACGTAACCAAGCTTGTCAGCTTCATTCCATTTGTTATGGGTACTCGGTCGTACGATGACAGCCAGTCCTCTATGTCATGATCGTCAGTGCCATTGAATATGGGAGGATCCCATTGCCGTGGCAAACCAGCACAGACGACCGAAGGCGGTGCCTGGGGCGGATCGGGAGGACTAGTCTCCTCAGGCATGGGAGATGTGACAGGGATTGCCCAGTTTGCAAAAGGTCCAGCACCTCCACCAAATGTCGCGACGCACTTTGGGAAGCGTTCATGACTAGAACAATAGAGCATCGAGAGGTAGCACAGCCGATTGAGCACCGAAACAAGTTTATCTCTCTGATCGTCCTCTTTCATAGCCACATCCCCACTGCTCCTTATTTTACAGTACAATATATATAAATTGAGCGTCCAGTAAATATTTGCAATAATCATAATCAATTGAATTGAAAAAAATTTTATTGTAGAAGGAAAGGGTTGGGGAAGCAGGTGGGTGGGGCTAAAGCTCCTCTATCTTTCAAAAGTAGTGAAAGGTTTTGATCTAGCCACCGTGCCCTGCAATAGGCCGGTTGGCGACACGTGACCATTTTCGCCTTCACACCCCATCCAAAGGGTCCAGCAACAGTCGCTGTGCCGGCAGAATGTACGGATGTCTGCGTTTCAAGCGTGAAGTTTGACGATTTTGGTAATTCACGCACCTGTTACATTGTTGTTGCAAACCAGAAGTGCCAATGTACCCAATATTTGAGTGGATGCAGGAATGATGCGTTTGAATTCAACATTTGCAGTGTGGCATGCTAGTATGCCAGTCTGCTGTTCCTTCGGTTACTGCAACCGCATGGAGGATGGAAAAAAGTTATTTTCTGTTCCTTGCGGTGACAGTAATATCAGCAGAAAGAAGGTATGGCTCCATAAAATCGGGCGCAAGAATTTTTTGCCCACTGAAAACATCCGGCTAGGCAAAGCAAGTGATTTTGCAATGTTTAAAACATGTAAACACTGTCATAGGCATAACTTCAAGCAGGTTTTCGCCTGGCCGGCGTGCTTTTGTTCGTGTATGTGATCTTGCATGAGCATTATCTCTGCAACGCTATTAGTGTTTCGGCTTTCTTTATATGGTAGATTTGTACGTAATAGTCATTGTCGTTTCATGCCCCGTATTTCTCACAAAAAGCTCTAGATATCTATAAAACTGCATGTTTCGCATGGTGGTGTTAAGGTGATAAAGCTTTACGAGGGGCGTTCATAAAGTTCGTATTATTGGCATGAAAAAAAAGACACAAAGAAACGAAATTTTATTGAAACTTTATTGCTTCTCTACATAATCTCCTCCCAAAGTCACGCATTTCTGCCAACAATGCATAAGCTGCCACAGTTCAGTGCTATAGAACTCTTCATTTTGAGAGTTCAGGAAGAGCTCGACTTGAGCGATGACTTCTTCGTCATCCCAAAAATGTCTCCCATGCAATGTGCTCTTCATGCGAGGGAAGAAGAATTCACTTGGTGCGAGGTCAGGTGAATATGGCAGGCGAGGCAAAATTTCGGTCCCTAAGGAGGTTGAATGCGTCGCCATCACATGTGCAGAGTGAGCCGGCGCATTGTCATGGAGAAGAGGGACGCCTTTCGTGAACTTTCCTCTACGTTTCTCTTTGATAGCACCTCACAATTTGGGAGAAGAGCACCACGGCAGTCCCAGAAGATGCTCAGCATGACCTTGCCTGATCACGGCACAGCCTGGGCCTTTTTTTGGCACAGGTGAGTTTCCCTGCTTCCATTGTTTGCTTTGAAGTTTAGTTTCAGGGACATAATAGTGCACCCAGCACTCATCCATGGTTATCAGGAGTTCAAAAAAGTCGTCAGGATCACTCTCGCAAAGCTTCAACATTTTTGTGGCTGCTTCCTTCTACAAGTATTTTTGCACTGGCATCAGCAAATGCGGTACCCAGCGTGTGGCAATTTTCGTCATATGCAACATTTTTGTGGCTGCTTCCTTCTACAAGTCTTTTTGCACTGGCATCAGCAAATGCGGTACCCAGCGTGTGGCAATTTTTGTCATATGCAGGTTGTTGTGAAGTATGTTGTGCACAGAGCCTGCACTCACGTTAACCTCTCCTACTAATACTTCAACTAATCCGTCGGTCAGCGATACACAAGCCTCCAGTTGCGCAGCAATTTGTGGTTCACCATCGAGCGAAGGGCGGTGACTTCGCTCTGCGTCGTCCAGGCTTGTTTGACCGCACTGAAATCATCTGCGCCATTCGACAACAGTGTCATAGGCTGGGACATTGTCACCGTACACCGCCACCAGCTCGGCGTGAATTGTCTTGGCATCTTGTCCCTTCAAATACAGAAAGCGGGTCCTTGCATGTGTTTCGACCATTCGACTTTCCCGGTGGGTGCTGCCATTTTTGTTTTGGCCCCCTAGCGGTGTTGCGCTGTTATATAGAACATAAGTTTCATATTACGCTAAACTTAATTTTGATGCATATTCTGCACGCCTTTTTTAAATCTGTCGCACTGATAATACGAACTTTGTGAACGCCCCTCGGATTGTTTGAATTAAATCTGCAGCCCTTCCTATGATGCATCTATAAATGACATGTATTTGGGGTCGTTCATTATGCCAATGCTCTGATGTACTGTAGTCAACATCAATATTTGCTATTTCTGCAGGTGACCCTTCAACCGTAATTTCTTGTGGTTTTTACTCTTGCGGTGCTTAGGTTCCATGCAATGCAACATTGCTCCAGCGGCTATAAGAAATTATAAGCTTAAGAATTTTTATGCCTCTGGCTTCTAGTCGAACACCAAAGAGCTCTTTTTATTGTTGTATTGGTCATTGGAGTGCTACATGACGCTGTGGACAATGGTGCTATTTACTAACTGCCGTTTTGTTTCTTAATTGTATCCTCCTATAGGACATGCTTCAAATCAGTGCTTACAGCAAGCCTTTCAAAGAATAAGTTTATGCATTCCTGCAATAAATGAACATTTTAAATAAGTATTCCTTCATTCACCCGCATCTCCACAAAAAAAACCATCTAACTTACCTTTTCTGGTTATATTCTGGTTTTAGAGAGTATATGTGTAGAAATAACCCAAATTTATTTGCAAGTGCATTGGGTAACATTGCAAGCATACCTTTATATCTGTGGGGCTTGCATAGGTATAAGGGGGATGGAGGCGGTGGGGGTAATAAAAAGGAAAGAGCTTGGAACAGATGCATTTATTTAAAAACAGATAAAAATTTGAATTGGCACCGCATAGACACTGGCAGACATGATGTATTTCCTAGTCCTTCGAAGGTACTCTCGTTGCTGATATTCCACAAATCCAGTGGAACTCTGTCTCTTAAGTAAAGCTATTAGAGTATTATATAAACAAAATAACCTTGGTTAAAAATACTGTGTAACTGTAGCAATAATGCCGAACACAGACAAATGCATTGAAACTGATAACAGTGTGTATTACGCACAACGCACTATTAGAGCGCTTGGTGCGCAATGACGTTTCCGAATGTTGCGGTAAGCTCACAAACTGCGTATTTTTGCCCCGAACTAGAAAACAAGCACTATCAGCTGACCCAAATATATCTATTTCAAGTTACACTCAATTTCAAAACATGCAAACAAAGAAAAAAATAACCTGTACGACCACCGCTGTTGAAAACTGCTGAAAACGCTACTTCGGAAACGCACGCATTTTATTTCAACGTTTATCTCACTCCGGGCTCAATCACGCTATTGTCCCTGTCGTTTGAAGTTTCTTGAGCAGCTAAGGACGCAAATGTTAATAATTACCCGGTTCAAGCGCGGACTGCGTGCGGTTTCAGGTGTCTGCAGAATGCATGGGAGCGAGCGACTCGTCATCTGCTAGCTCGACTCCATGGACCCCTCGAGAGGGCGCACGTGTAGTCATCGCTACTTCTGAACAATAGTGGAGCCTTAGGTGAGGCCCCTATTCCAGGGCTCCGCTAGCCTCAGCAGCCCACTGAGCTTCGTTGAGGAGCACCACTTGCGCTTTGCTTTCCTCACTGCGAGCCTGGTCTCCCAATGCTCTGTTCTGAATTTTAGCACTGGAATGCGATGCTCATTAATTTTGGGTGGACCGAGATCGCATTCCCATGTATGCGGTGGGGTGGATGGCATGTTTTAACCATAGAAGCAGGCATGCATTTGTCTGCCGGCGGAGCCACTTATACAGATTCCCTTACACTTAGCCGAGTGTATGGCGGGGGGTAACGCTGTCTTACTCGACATTGATGTTCTAGGACATCCCGGTTACTTCCACTCAGTCATTACCCATGGCTGTGATGTGTTCCTGGTTTAGTGTTGCACCTAAGAGGTGGGCGACACACACAGGAACGTGGCCGCTGGTGACCATAATTAAGGCACGATTGTTAAACGTTTCCAAACATCACTCCTAACATAGCTCCCATTTCCACCAAATGTGAA
Source organism: Dermacentor silvarum (assembly GCF_013339745.2). Lineage (NCBI taxonomy): Eukaryota > Metazoa > Arthropoda > Arachnida > Ixodida > Ixodidae > Dermacentor > Dermacentor silvarum. The sequence continues at coordinate 370,482,208 of NC_051154.1, read as the reverse complement.
CTTGAGTCATCCACAGTTGTCTTAGAATGCTTGGAAATGTTGAGGATAATGGCCATATAATGCTTTTGAGCATTTGAAGGAATGGCCAAAGCAAATACATCTAGTAGCGAAGCTTCCATAGAAGCCCATACATTAAAAACATGGTGGCTCATCGGCAGTTCATGGGGCATAGTGTCATCTGGGTGATGAGGGAGCACTTCCGGCGGAACAAGAAATAATGCGCCGGCATTTCTATTAGAAAGAGAAATGTCGACATTTTTTGTTGTCAAAGGCATGAAATTTGTTATGGTAGCCTGCCATTGGGGCTGGATTTACAAATGACCCACAATTTGACTCGATGGGTGTTTTGTGCTTTGAGCGCGGAACGCGATGCAGCAAAACGTCAACCATACAGGTGTCAGAAATGCACCACACACAGAACATAATTTCTTTGCAGGCTGAAGGAAGCTTTGGGTGTTGAGTGCAGGTCGCTTCGTCAGATGCCAAGCCCATTGGTCAGTGCAGCCGCACGAAGGCTTCAGAAGTAAACAATTATCTGGCAGTCATAATTAACTACTTTTGACTGAACAAGTTGAACAATGATGAAACACACTTTGCAAACACTGCCCCACCAGAATTCACACAAACGTTGACAAGCAAGCAACAGTATGTAGTAGCAGGTGAACTTTACGCGCACACCTTCAAAAGCTGCATTGCATTGCATTTGATAGTGTGTGCTGAAAAGGAGGCATTTATTGTTACTACTGAAGTAAAAAAGTTGTCTTTTCTTTGTTCGCCACACATATATAACATTAGAAATTTTATTTTTATTGAATGAAATCAAACTGTCTTTTTAATTAAAATCTTTTTTTCTTTCAGAATGTTTGTTTCCTCCTCACATAGTCAAACGTCAATCGCTCATAGTCAATCGTCAATCACAAAGAAAGTGAGAGAAACAGAGACAGCAAATTGGATGCAAAGAATGGAAGCAAAAATGATCACAGAGGTTTACAAGAATGGGAAGAAAAATTTGAAGGTAAAATATGTACGATAATACAAAGGGCAGTGCCTTGCTATTTATTGAGGCTCGAGCTGGTCGCCTAATGACAAAAACATACTTGAGAAAATATTCGCAAGAAGGTGAAGCATGTGTCTGCAGCAGAAAAAAAAACGGAGACCACTCAGCGCATCGTAATGAAATGCGAAGGTGCTGCGAGACCTGTAGGTAACGTACACCTTCCGAAGTACTTTGCTTTAAAGTAGGTAGAAGCATCAACTGGTCAGCAGTTAAGATAAGCAAGTGACTAAGGCTGCAATTGATGCACGCACCTCTAAATTTGCATATGCTGACGCCGTCCTGTAGGGAAGCCACGGAAACGACATTTTAAGAACGATAACAGGCGCGCGCCTGTGTCGATGCTTGCTAACGCTCGACGCGTCCTGTCAAGTTAGGTCAGACACTGGAAACGCGGCACGAAATTGCAGTATGCGCTACAGAAATCTATTTGATCTGTTCACTAGGATCTGTGTCACGGCGGAAGATGAGACGAGAGAGGATCACTGTATCGAGAGGAAATCTCTATCGTCTTCAGCAGACGGGCTAGCATGTTCCTAACAAGATTATACCGAATGAACCGAAAATAATGAACCGCAAACACACAAACTTGGAGAGTTGACAGAAACGGCACTCCGAACGCCGTTGTACGAATACACTCGCTCTGGGTGATTTCGAGCCGACGCAAGATTGAATTCGAACATGCGCGTGACATCTAAGGTGCTGCGACAACGAAGACAGAACGGTACCTTTTTCGTCAACAGTGGCCTCGAGCCTTCAAAAAACACGGGGTCCGGTCTCGGCGGTGCTTCAGTCATTTTCTTTCCTCGTTGTAGCTGTCACGACGTGGAACACCGCACTACTACGCTACGCAGGAGGCGCCCAAGAAAAGGAGACAAGAATCGTCACCAAGCCCGTGGTCCCCGACTCCCCGTGCTCACGCGTTAGATTATATAAGCAGAGACCGAAGCAACGATGCTACGAACACATCATTCACATGATCACCCATGGCGCCAAGCGGACCGGATCGCATTGGCTACGGGGTGCTACTTCGTTGTTGTAGTGTTCGTATTCGTTGGTTGGCAAGTGGAAACCAGAAAAACTTCTAAACCACTATTAAAGTCATGATCACGCTGGCCAAATGCTCAGATGCTTCTCGTGGTAGAAAATAAATAAATTTTCGTTCCTATCTCTTCCTATCCTCGACTTTTTTCACCATTAACGTTGGCAGCAAGCGTCGCTTGCAATGACCGCTTCATAGAGTTTCATATTACTATAACTAGAGGGCAATGTGGCGCTGCGATCGTTCAACTATCATGGGAATGATGGGAAGTACAGGCTACGGATTGGTATTCTGTTGACTGGCGAACTAGTCTACAGGTATTTTTTTGTCAGTTTTGGTTTCGCTAGTTTTGCTCCAAGCGCAGTTGCTACAATCCGTAGAACACAAACTTACTTGTGGTAGGAAAGGTTGCTGCTTCCTGGCTTTTGTCTGCTGTCGCAAAACGGGTAAGCGCAAAGCCACGACATAACAGTTGCTGGCGCGCACTTCAGAAGAAGCGGTACGTCAACATAAAATACAGTGAAGCATGCTCGTAAGAGGCCACAAGCGTCCAAGATAGCACTGCAGCAGATGGTAGCACTGCAGCAGAAGGCAGAAGACGTTCATCAATCGTGACAGCCGATGCAGCCTTTCGAAAGAGCGAGAGAGTTCGCAAGTGCGTCTGCGAGAAAAGTTCACTTTCCCCGCGTTCGCAGCGAGCAGGCGTCGTAGCCTGCTCGCTGCGACGCCTGCTCGCAGCGTCGCAGCGAGCAGGCGTCTCTCAAAGGCGCAACACTTTTCTCATAATACAAAATTTTTATTCCCACAAATATTTGATGAGTATTTTTTATATAAGCACATGCATGGTTGTTATTGCTGTTGTGAAAGTAAATAAATAGTTATTCAATGGCGCTAAATCAGGCAGAACGATGCATACCCTGGTGGTAAACCATGCTTCAATCTCAAAGTCATACAAACTTCATTCAATGTATTATGCATTGTATAAATCACAACATAAATAAAATTAATTTTTGCACGAAAATGTTTTAATACAGCTTCGTTTACTGCGCCGCATGCAAACGCCACCAGTTTCAAGACAGAAGTCAATCCGAAGCCTGTACTTCCCATCATTCCCATGTAGGTTGAGGCGACGTTCAGGAGAACCCCCGTAGACACTAGCGCCACTTTTCCCTCTAGGTTTTTTATTTAGAAACTCTATGGACCGCTTCAAACTACACTAAGGACTTGCTATTGCCTTCGAGATTGCTATCTCGCCGCTTCCGAGATCAATTCGTTGCGCAATATCTAGCCAGTTCAAATGCCTTTGAATGATGCTACTTTCGCGCATTCGAGGACAGAAAATTTATTTCCTTTTTTTCATAATTTATAATATGGCCGCTCGATGCAGCGGCGCGCTTGCATCAAGCACTACAATGCCTGGCCAGTCTGTGCTGTCGCTTCGAAACATGAATCCATGATCCGACTTGTAGGCGACGAGCGAGCGCGACAGCCATCTCCATCGCGTTCCTTGTCGCTGTCGCGCGCAAGATCGCGTGCATTTTAGCTTTTCTTACATTATAGAACCTCCCAGTGAGCATAGGCATGTGCACCGATGGTTCAGCTAACTGTTGCCAAACCTTTAAAGTAATATTGTGTGCGTTACGAGAATGCAAGCAATCTCCATGGTCTACTTGAGCAAGTCAGTGTTTTTACCACACCGTGGTTACTAAGACCTTATGTAATTATTTAACAGTTATGCACGAAAGGACCCTTAAAATAGTTCTTTATTCACAAGATTATCAATGGAAACGTTGTAAAGCCCTACTCAGAAACATCAGCTAATAAATTTAAGTGATAATAGCTGCTGTGGCTTTAGGTTTCCCCGACTGCAAGGATACCGCGCGAGGTTTCAAAAAGTACCCCGTGTCTAAGCGCTTGTGCGCACAGACATTAATGCCCTCAAACATGCTAACAAGGAGTGATCGATGCTGCATGCAGACGAAAGGCATAAACGGACTTTCAGCAACGGAGGCCGATCAAACACAATGGACTCGGCTTCCACATTTTCCGATATATCTTGCCTGTTGAAGCAACGAAGCGCATTGAGCCGCGGAACCACCACGTTAGCCCAGTGGCTATGACGTTGTGCTGCGGAGATCTAGGTCGCGGGCAGGGTGTAAGATATATACTTAGGTGAAGGCAATCGCGAGACACGATCAACCACATAAAGTAGCAAAGGCACGCGCCGATCAGGCCCGGTGACGGCAGCGGATACCTATCGGCAGTACGACTCAACTTCAACACAGAAAACTTTTTATTGGTTCAATCTCCCGTTGGTATAGCGACCGGCGCTTCACGGAAAATCCGAAATGATTGAGTGACGCGCGAAAGTAGGTCACCGGAGAGAGGGGAGAACTTGGGGCAGAGGGCATGCGCACATTCTTTGTCCGCGCAAGCTCTCGCCTACGTTCGAACTGAAGTTCCGTCGTTCCGCCGATATGTATCCGCTGCCGTCACCGGCTCGATAGACGCGCGCCGTTGCTACTTTATCCGGTCGATCTCGTCTAGCAAGCAAGCCGAGAAGTGTCCCCACCTAAAGAGTATACGTACATATCTTACACCGTGGTCGCGGTATTGATCACGGCCAGGGGCGTAGCCAGCAATATTTTTCGGGGGGGGGGGGGGGGGGCAAGCTTCCGCTTTCCTCTAGGTCGCGTGATCGATAGTAAATATCGGTAGTTTAAGCAGACTCTATACATGTATATCAAAGACATGGGACCCCCCCCCCCCCCCCCCCTCGCGTGTGCTTGTGAAGAAATTAAGTAAAAAGTAAACTAAGCTCAGTAAATACAGTAAGTACGACAGGTACGTACAGTGGGCCTTTGGAGCAACGGTCTCTCATCGCGCCACTGAATGGACCAGTCTTCGAATACGCATCATTGAGACGACCCGTGCGATCAAAGCGTAGATGGCGTCGTCCTCGTCGGGGCGAAGTGCGTTTCACAAGTCAAGGACGGCTATACGCGTGAAAATGCACGTGTGACCAGGCTATACCTACTCCCATAGCAATAGCTTGTTCGCTGCGTCTTTGCGCTAGAAAACTGAAATGCACGCAAAAACGCGTAATGCTTTTTTTTTTTTCGAAGCTTTCGTCGCCCTGCTCCCTCATACGAGAGGGTTGCATTTCTTGCGGCAAGTGCATGGGCCGCTGTGTCTTTCGCTGTGTGCGAGCGTGCAGCCGTCATTTGCCTTTACGTCAACAGATTCAGAATTGTACAGAATATTTCACAGCACAGCATAGATATGGCATGTGTACGCATTTTAAGTAGTGCGTGCAACTCATTTCTGCTTCACTTACGCCGGTGCAAACAGGAAGCGACCTTGTACCTCACAGCATCTCGACTGATTGGTGTGCTAGAGATGCAGGAAAGAACTCCAGTATTGTTCAGTACATAGTGCACATAATCAATTTATCAGGACGCGTGAACTCCGACGAGAACTGTCAGCGCCTGCAATAACAGTTTACTTACGCTGTACTGCGCACAGCAGTAATTCATGCTTGTCGGCTGTCTGTTTCGTGCATTCTATTGCGAGTCGGTGGAATTTCACTTCTGTCATCAACCCCTTCATGTGTACATTGCTGGTTTGGGATTCCACAACAAAACAGCAACTACCAGCCTTCCGTAATTGCTGGTTTGGGATTCAACAACACAACAGTAATTACCAGCCTTCCGTAGGGGCGCAATCGCAAACAAGAGACGTTTCTCGCGCAGACTATGCCTACGTTCACACTTGGGAAGCGGCAAGTGGGCGGAAAGGCCAAAGCGGCCGGAAAATTTTTTCCGCGCCTGTCCAAGTTGTTCACATTTGTTTTGCTACCGCCGCGGCCGCCGCTGCCGTTTTCGTCCAGATCCATCTAGTCTGCGTACGTTTGTCGGCGTGGTGGCGCTCATTATCGCATTATTTTGAGCGGTATGTTCATTCTTTGACCCACGTACCGTCATCAAAAATGATCATGTTACGCAACTTCGCGTGTCATCTGCGACCTTCGGTAAACTCCTCGTTGGCGTCCCGTAATTCTCCGCACACGGGCGCGGTAGCGCTGACTCACAGGTTGGTGCCTAGGCGTGATAATATTTCTTTAATAGCTTTTATTTACAAGTTGTAATAACATTTCATCATTTCGTATTGTCGGCGCCTCCAGGACACCAAAGGGGCAACGGGAACACCACAGCTAAAACCCGGGCTGGCCCTTGTGTTGGGGGCTCGCCAAAGCCTGCGCGTCCTACGTGAGACCTACGCTCCCAATCTATCGTTACGACGAGAAAAGCACCCCGCGACTTCTGCAACATACGGTACACATGCGAGGAGAATTATAGAGCGCCAACGAGGAATCTGCCGAACTATTGTCTGCCATGGAAGTGGAAGAAGAAATGGCTTTTATACTTCTACCTACTTGTTTTCTAGAAATGGACAATGAATAAACGGAAGCCGCGGACACCTCGGAAACAGCGGTGGTGGGTTCGCCTGGCTTTGCAAAAGCGCGAAAAGTTGGGTCACGCCAAGGCTTCGTTGCCGCACCTCCGGTCGCGCGACGTTGAATACTATCGCGAGTATTGCTGACAGTACGTTTTAGTGCCACTCTTGTCGTAGAGCAAGGGCTGGTTCTTGATCGCGTCGATCAGCATTACAGCCTACACTTTTGGTGCCATATGTTCAATTTTACGACCGGTTGTTTACATGCTAGTGTAGCTTCCAGTGAAGCAGAACGACTTTCCTCCGCGTTTCCGCTTCTCCATGGCGAAAAAATCGGCCCGAGACCGATGTGGCTCGCAGCCTGTTTTTCTGCCTGTTTTGCCGCCTAGGCGGGCGAATTTTTGCAAGATTTTGCCGCTTCCTACAGCTTCGAGACCATGTGTGAACGTAGCCTAAGATCCCGCGCGAGCGTGGCCTAACCGGCACTTGAAGGGAAGCGGCGGAAATGTACACCGGAGATTTCGACCACCTGGGGTCTTTAACGGGCTCCTAAATCTAAGTAAACGGGCCTCGAGCGTTTTCGCCATCATCTAAAATGTGGCTGCGCATTTGTTGCTTCATTCGTTGCGCATTTGTTGCTTCAGAATGCGGCCGCCACATTCTCGCCCAAAACATCACAGAGTGTCAAAGCCTTGACAAACACCATGACAGTTTTTTCCATATGCAGACATGATTCGCTGTAAAGTGCCAACCCAAACGTAAGCGCCCAGGAATGAAATTGTGATAGTAGCACCGGTTTCCTGAATTATGTCAGCGCGAAGCGACGAAAACAAAGGGTGGGTAAGTGGGGGGGGGGGGGTTGCGGGAAAAATTTCCGGGGGGGGGGGAGGTGTTGAACCCCCCCCCCCCCCTGGCTACGCCCCTGATCACGGCCGCGATGACTGGAACGCTCGCGCAGTTAGTCTTAAGTTCCCGTTGAAGAACCCCAGATGGTGAAAGTTAAGCCGGATCCCCCATAATCACATCGTGGTTTTGGCACATAAAACCCAAGAATCTAATACAGAACCATGGGATATACGGTAAATAACGCAGGGTAATTTTAGAAGCACTGTCGGCGTTCTTACAGTCGACCGACTGCGTAAAGGGTGAGGAGGTTTAGGCAGCGGATGGCGACATATCGAAGACGGTGGGTGTGGCCACCACCTATCATTTTTGCTCACGACCTATTCAGTCAGTCAGTCAGTCACTCAGTCAGTCTCCGTGCAACATCATCGTTCGTTGGTAGCATGATTGAGGGCAATAATGCTGCAGTCCGCAAATGCCTAATGACCTGGTACATTTATTGCGATAGCAATTATATGGACACTCAGGGGCGGATCGAGGTTTTTCTGACGAGGGGGTCAGCTTCTGTCAATGATGATGATGATAGTGGCCTTTCTTATTTACCGAAATTCACCGTTTCTGCTCACGATAAACCCGCCTCTTATACGGCTAGTGCAACACCTGTAACGAAGCCAGGTATCGGTTTCTCCGAACTTAAAGGAAAAGGACTATGTCCAACCTTGGCGGCTGTGCCTGATAATTTATCTAAGTCTCTAAGTCTATAAATCAATGGGCGGCTAAAGTGCACAAGCAGCTGTACTTGAAAAGCATGGAGACAGAATGGAGCAAGAGGTCAAGAAAGTTGGCAACCAAGTATACGGGGTAATTGAAACAGTCAATAGACAACCAGGAATCATTAGAAAGAAAGTGAGAGAAACAGAGACAGTTAATTCGGTGCAAAGAATGGACACAAAAAGGACCATGAAGATTTACAAGAATGAGAAGAAAGAAATCAGAAGGGAAAATTTTTACGATAGCACAAAGAGCAGTGCCTTGCTACTTGAGGCTCTAGACCAGGATTGCCAGTTCCAGTTATAATACGCCCCCGGATTTGGGCTTCTTTTTTCACCGAGTCGCTTGTAGACTTTTACAGTCGCTTGCCGCGTTTTTTGGGGCTCATTCGTGTTTTTCCTGCAAATATTGTCATTTTAGTGACTTTCAGGCACTTTCAACCGACCGTAAAGATGTTGCAGCTCTTCAACTCGAAAAACATGTATGGTTCAGTAGAAGTGAACGGCGAGGATCTTCCTGATGAATCGGACACGTGACGATGACTGTGTGTAGTAACTGTAGCTGAGCCATGAAATCAAATATAAATTGGGGGAGTTAACAAGTAACGTTATTCATGTACTGGCAAACGTGCAATGAACAGGGTACAGGCTACCCTGGAGACTATTTAAAAAAATAAAGTCAATGAGTACTTTGGCTCATTCTTGCGCATATTTTCTTTGTACAAAATAATTAAAGTTATTTGTTTAACTTCCCTTCGTATTTTTGCGACTTTTTCATATTATAACCTAACTATTTTCAAGAATGCGAAATTTTTTTCAACTTCCGCTTCTTCTCAAAAGTCACGCCGGTTTTTTGGGTGTTCTTTTGGGATGATTATTACATTGTCTGCTCGGTGGCATCTGGCAACTCTGCTCCAGCCGGTTGCCTAAGGATAAAAACATACCGGAGCAGATATTCGGAACTAGATGAGATATGTGTATACTGCAGCCGAAATTCGGAGAACACTCAGGACATCCTAATGGAATGCGAAGGGATTCACCCAGTGAGAACCGTAGGTAAGGTACACCTTGCAGAAGCGTTTGGGTTTTAAGTAAACAGAATCGTCAACCGCTCAGCAGTCGAGATAAGCAGGAGACGTTTAGAGTATTGGTGGAAAAAAGGCACAGAAGAAATTGATGCCACCGGGTATCTTGCAGTTATAGGTAACGGTACAAGGTAGATTTTGAAGGGGAAAAGAAAAAAAAGTTCACAGCCTTTCCACTACTGTGAAGATGGAAACCAGCGAAGCTGTGACTATGCTGGGTCTGCTACACAGTGTTGCCAGGTCCGACGAGGCGGCGTAGCCAAAAGCTAGAGAAGTTGTAGCCCAAATGTAGCCAAACAGAAAAAAAGCGCAAAATATTTCGTAGCCAAATATAGCCATTTTTATTAGCAATTTTATTTGTGTATACATTTTCACATTCGACTACGGCAGTCCTTTTTTGCACAACCCGTCGTAACAAAATGTCCGTGCCGCCATGACGGTCGGCCCTTTACATCAACAACAGGGACATTATGCTTGCACAGAATGCTTTTTGGTTGGCCCCGGAAGCTCTTAAGTTCAAGCGAATCGCTGCAGAGGGCGAATCAGTGCTTTTATTTTAAGACAGATAGTACTAAGTTATTGTTTTTATTTATTTACAGTAATATTAACTACGAACTCTGCTTTTTAGCTGTCGTGAACCCAAAATAATGTTCACCGTCATCGATCTCTCACGTTATCTCTGCCTACGGCGTAGACGTTTAGCTGTCCAGTGATCTGCGTCGGCGACGTGCTCACGGCTTCTTTTTTTATGAGCTAAAACAAGTCTTTCGCGCTGTGATATGTCGCGTTATTTGTCTCATCGTCCAATCTTTGTTTTCTCTGTTTCCAAGCTTTTACGTTATGGCGTTTTTCAACGGGGTTCTGGACATGTTTCCATGCGATGAATTTTTCCATCAGAAATGTTCATGCCGCCGTTTTGTACATTCGTACTTGTAGCGTGTTGATGCACAACCATGTATTGAACTGCCTATTTCTTATCTAATCTCGAAAGTGGACATGTGTTACCAGAAAAGAAAAACGTAGGTAATTAAACAATGGCAAATCACCACTTCCTTGCCCGTCCCAAACTGTTTAAAGAAATCAAGTTGTAAATGGCTGGACATCACAAAGCAGGATGCATGCGGCCGAAAGTAAAGCACGGCGCCAAGGCTCTCGGTTCATGTGATTATTCAGTCAGGTGCTTTACTTTACTGCGCTTTACTGCGGCAACATTTATAAGCTACATAACGCGATATCCCTGTCTTCGAACACAATTGCTATTTGTATCATCGTGCTTTAATCGCCAGAAAAAAAAACTGCATGAATTACCACGGGTTCAAAAAAAGCACCCCACCGCCTCTGATTAGGATGCTCTAACACTGTTTGAGAAGGTAAGAAAATCGGCCTTGTTAGTACAACATACAGTACCGCAAAAAACAAGTATGTCGTCTGCTACGAACTTGTGCTGTACCCTCGATTTGTCCCTGTTTTTGGTGGTTCACTTGCAGAAACTCTAACACTATACTCCACGACGACATTGTATTGGCGGTAAAAAAAAAAAACCTTGGGTTTAAGGCTTAAATCTCAACTAAAAAGTGGGTTTAGCATAAAACAATACAAGAAGCACGTGATAACATAAAACTTGCATTTCTTTTTGTTTAGGTTAAGACCACGGTGTAAGATATATACTCTTTAGGTGAGGACACTCGCCAGACTCGATCGACCAGATAAAGTAGCAAAGGCACGCGCCGATCGGCTCGGTGACGGCAGCGGATACCTATCGGCAGTACGACGGAACTTCAACACAGAAAGCTTTTTATTGGTTTAATCTCCCGTTGTTATAGCAACCGGCGGTTCGCGCGAAATCCGAAATGATTGAGTGACGCACGAAAGTAGGTCACCGGGGAGAGGGCATGCGCGCGTTCCTTGTCAGCGCACGCTCTCGCCTGCGTTCTAACTGAAGTTGCGTCGTTCCGCCGATAGGTATCCGCTGCCGTCACCGCCCCGATAGACGCGCGCCCTTGCTACTTTATCTGGTCGATCGCGTCTAGCAAGCAAGCCGAGAAGTGTCCCCTCCTAAAGAGTATATATCTTACACCGTGGTTAAGACTAAAAAGCACACAAGGGCCACCCGAGCAAGCAACACTGCTCCTGGGCGTCTTCTGTCATTTTGTACGGCAAACAATTTGCTTGAAACCTTACTGCCCTCTAAGAAATGTTACCGCGTTACATTATAGCTGGCTTAAAAATTATATTAATTCATCAATTATATACATTATATTCAAAAGTACAAAAGGGCAGATTAAACATTTAAACGGGCATATCGTCGCCTTCACCCGTCCAGCCATCCCTGGTCCAAGATCGCGTGATTGCCAGGTCAGAAAGCTAGATTGAGGCTCTCCACACGTGAACTTGACTCTTTTTCAAGAGTCCTCATAATCGAATACACTGTGGTATTATGTGGAGAGTGCCGAAGACTACAGCCAACTCCATCACTTCCGAGATTCACGACAACGCGCTGTAAGCTGCCTCGACGCTCTCCTGTTAGTTGAAGCGGAGATGAACCATTTTGCCTCTGTTCACACAGCATTTCCCCTTACATAAAGCTGCAGCCGTCTCAAGTATACTGTCTGTTCTGATTTCAGGCTGTAGTAGATCTTTGGAGGAGTCGCTCCTGAGTCATACAACAAATATCGCAGAACTTGCATGTCACCGTGAATCCCAACTGCAACTTTGGATGAATGCGCCCGCTTGCAGGTGCACAAGGTATAACAGCAGTTACTCATCGGTGTTCAGTGGCGTTCAAGGGAAAACCAATCACGAACATTGCTTATGTTAACATTATTTAGATTGTATACATGGGGTTGCTACATCGTGGGAAGAAATATTTTGCGGAGGAGCTGTTAAGCGCAGTCGTTGACTATGCAGATGAGTCCACCACTTTTTCTCGCGTGCAATGGCGAGAGAAATGCACATGTCGAAGGTCAACGAATGAACCCTGAAGTGCACTTCATGCACGTGCTAGATGAGTCATTTGGGTTGTGATAAGACTAAGAGTACGTTGTAAGTGAACTGTATCATCGCGTGCATTTCACGCAATGTGCAGTAGTCGTATGTGGTGTAGTGGTGCAGTGGTCATATTCGGCGTCTATATTAAGCAAAAAAAGCATATTCTTGTGTGGAACGTTCCAGACGACTCCGCTCTACCCATACACGATCACGATTGCCAAGACCCCATGGCGTGCGGAACTCGCTTTTTGAGTCGTCAGAGCAGGTCTGTAGAGCTGCTCCTGATATATATATATATATATATATATATATACAGGGTTGTTTCAGCGAACACTTTCAAAAATTCTTGAAGGTTGCCTGTGGCAGATTTTATTTAGTATTTATTTTCAATACTGCCACTCTCAGTTGAGAGCATAGCAGGTGGGCATTACAAAGAGACAATCATGTTAAAAAAAATCGACATTTTGTAAACATGCGCTCTTATACAGGGCATTTAAAGCAAAAATCACGCACAAATTCAAATTAACATTTCAAAAACATGCATGCTGCGCACACGAAATGAAGTACAACCACGAGGAAGGATTACAACCAGTTTGCCAAGCAAAGGGAATCAACGCGTTGTCGATCATGCGCAATGTGCAAACATGAACTAATACTAAAAAAAAAAACGCGAAGCACAACCAGGCACAGGATTGCAATCTGTTAAAAAAAGGGAATGGAATACAGAAGCAAGCAAGCGATAGTATAAGAACGAAGTTATGTGCAACAGCATAAGCAATCCCTTTCACCAAGAAAACCGGTACACATTTCATAGGCCATCACCAGCAAATATTAGGAAAGGAAATACATTGTATAAGTGCAGGAATCTAAGAAGACGGAACTAGCGTTCAAATAAGAGAGTGTGCGTGGCAATGGGGGTGGTACTAGAGGTTAGATGTATGTTCTAACTTTGCACTGAAAGCGGACAGTGTTTCGGCGTCCGTGATATCTGGATGTAACCGATTCCATTCACGCATCGTAAGTGGGACAAACGATTGCCCAAACGAGTCGTTGTTGAATGAATATTCAATTAATGTGTATTTATGCTTATGACGAGTCGGGCGCGACTGTGAAAATGCGACGTACTTAGACACATCTATCTTATAGCTGTAATGCAGCAGTTGGTACAGAAACTTGAGACGTGCCTGCTTTGCTCTTGTGGATAGAGTCCTAATGCCAGAAGAAGTCAGAAGGTTAGTGGGAGAGTCCGTGCGTTTATACTTGTTATACACAAATCTTATGGCTTTGCGCTGTACCGACTCTAATTTTTTATACTAGTTAGGGAATGAGGGAACCAAACTGTGTTAGCATATTCTAACACTGGTCTTACGAATGTAGTGTATGCTAGAAGCTTTGAGGACGCGGGTGCCATTCTTAAACATCTTTTTACATAGAATAGCTTGCGTAGTGCGGCTGCCGTGATGTTGGCAACGTGTGTGTCCCATCTGAGGTCTGACGTCAACGTAACGCCTAAATACTTATGTTGTTTAACATTCGCTAGCGGTTTACCATTAATAGTGTAAGTGAATTGGGACGGGTTCTGTTTACGTGTTACTGCAATGGTTACGGATTTTTTTACATTAATGGACATTTTCCATTTAGCGCACCAGTCTCCTAACTTATCAAGGGACGCGTTGAGTTGAAGGTGGTCTGTGATGCTGTGAATTTCCTTATAAATAATGCAGTCGTCTGCGAAGAGCTTGATACTACAGTCAATGTTTTCTGTAATATCATTTATAAAGATTAAAAATAATAGTGGTCCCAGGACGGAACCTTGAGGAACTCCAGAAGTTACAGGGACAGTTTCTGATTTAATACCTTCGAAAAGCACGAACTGTGAGCGGTTTGTTAAAAAATCTTTTATCCATGAAAAAATTCATCCCTCTCCGATTACATTTTTTTAGTTTTGCGATTAGTTTACTATAACATACACAATCAAAGGCCTTTGATAAATCAAGTAAAATCATGTCCATTTGGCCGCGGTTGTTGATGTTAAGTGCGAGGTCATGAACTACCTCGGTTAGCTGGGTGATAGTGGACAAACCACTACGAAATCCGTGCTGATTAGGGGACAAGAAGTTTAGTTTCTCAAGAAAACGGTTATGTGTTTTAGGATAATGTGTTCGAACAACTTACACGAAGTGCTAGTAAGAGATATCGGACGGTAATTTGCTACTGAAGACTTATCTCCTGATTTGTGAATGGGTATTATTTTGGCAATTTTCCAGTCGTCTGGTAGCTGAGACAAAGTAAGTGATTTACTGAAAATTAGCCCAAGATACTTGCTGCACGATTCCGCATATTCCGCAGATAACACAATTCTAGTTAATGAGCTGGTCTACTCGAAGAGGCGGAGATTACTTGCACAAGAAATTGAAAGGCATAATCAAATATTTAACGAAAATTTACTAATTAATTTTTAAGTAATTACCTGATGGCCCATATTGCACTTTACAAATTGTAGCCTTGGAGTTCGCAAGGCGGATTCACTTGGAACGAATTCTCGGGAGGACACCAGTTTCGAGATATTAATTCCAGAACTTTGCTGAGAAATGCATTGGCGTTCCAGTTAGTTGCATAGCGAAACGTTGCTTTATACATTGAAGCACAAAATTAACTGGAACGCCAATGCATTTCTCCGCAAAGTTCGGGAATTAATATCTCGAAACTGGTGTCATCCCGAGAATTCGTTCCAAGTGAATTCGCCTTGCGACCTCCAAGGGTACAATTTGTTAATTACAATATGGGCCATCAGGTAATTAGTTAAAAACCTAATTAGTGAACTTTCGTTAATTATTCGATTATGCATTTCAATTTCTTGTGCAAGTAATGTTCGCCCCTTCGAGTAGACCAGCTCATTAACTAGAATTGTGTTATCAGCCACAGGCAACCTTCAAGAATTTTTGAAAGTATTCGCTGAAACACCCTATATATATATATATATATATATATATATAAGCATATGATAAGAAGCCAACAAACAATAACACCAAGGACAACATAGGGAAAATTACTTGTACTTATTAATTGAATTAAAGAAATGATAAATTAATGGAAATGAAAATGGATGAAAAACAACTGTCCGCAGGTGGGGAACGAACCCACGTCTTCGCATTACGCGTGCGATGCTCTCACCATTGAGCTACCGCGGAGCTGTTTTCCCATCCACTTTCTGGGGTATTTATGTTTTACAACTAGAACCAACCCTGGGAGTGTTAGCCAGCGCCACCACTCACAAACCATAGGGCGGATGTGAAACATCCTTTGTGCCGCAGGCGTCACGAGCACGTGATCTTTTTGGGTGATGGCAACTGGTCAATAAACCCACATATGCTACCTGAAGGCATCATTGTTGCCAGATTCGAGCCCTCGTTATGTAGTGAACGAGAAGAAAGGGAACCGAGGGACCCGATTTTTAATAAGCATATGTTAACAAGCCAACAAACAATGGCAGCAAGGAAAACACAGGGGAAATTACTTGTACCTACTAATTAAATTAAAACAATGATAAATTAATCGAAATGAAAATGGATGAAAAAAACAACTGTCCGCAGGTGGGGAACGATCCCACACCTATGCATTACGCGTGCAATGCTCTTACCATTGATCTACCGCGGAGCAGTTTTCCCATACACTTTCTGGGGTATTTATGTTTTACAACTAGAATTAACCCTGGGAGTGTTTGTGAGTGGTGGCGCTGGCTAACACTCCCAGCGCTGGCTAACATGTGCACGACGTCCCCAAACGTGTCCAATGATACCGACCTTTGGTGGCCTAAAATGTCAATCAGCATATCTCTGTGCAAAATCAGGCGTCCTGGTTCAAGGTCGTCACCTAGAAAGAGTAAGTCCTAGTAAGAGCTCTGCTGCGAATCACTGCTATCGATTCTGATTTCGAGTGAATCCGGCTTGGCGTCACTTCTGTTACTAAGTATATATATATATATATATATATATATATATATATATATATATATATATATATTATACAGGGTGTTTCAGCGAACACTTTCAGAATTTATTTAAGGTTGCCTGTGGCAGATAGCCCAATTCTAGTTAATGAGCTGGTCTACTCGAAGAGGCGGATATTACTTGCACAAAAAATTGACATGCATAATCGACAAATTAACAAAAATTCACTAATTCAGTTTTTAACTAATTATCTGATGGCCCATATTGCAATTCTAGTTGTAAAACATAAATACCCCAGAAAGTGGATGGGAAAACAGCTCCGCGGTAGCTCAATGGTGAGAGCATCGCACGCGTAATGCGAAGACGTGGGTTCGTTCCCCACCTGCGGACAGTTGTTTTTCATCCATTTTCATTTCCATTAATTTATCATTTCTTTAATTCAATTAATAAGTACAAGTAATTTTCCCTATGTTGTCCTTGGTGTTATTGTTTGTTGGCTTCTTATCATATGCTTATTAAAAATCGGGTCCCTCGGTTCCCTTTCTTCTCGTTCACACACACATATATATATATATATATATATATATATATATAGTGAAGGAGAAGAAAGGGAACCGAGGGGCCCGATTATTAGTAATCATATCTTAACAAGCCAACAAACAATGGCAGCAAGGAAAACACAGGGGAAATTACTTGTACCTACTAATTAAATTAAAACAATGATAAATTAATCGAAATGAAAATGGATGAAAAAAACAACTGTCCGCAGGTGGGGAACGATCCCACACCTATGCATTACGCGTGCAATGCTCTTACCATTGATCTACCGCGGAGCAGTTTTCCCATACACTTTCTGGGGTATTTATGTTTTACAACTAGAATTAACCCTGGGAGTGTTTGTGAGTGGTGGCGCTGGCTAACACTCCCAGCGCTGGCTAACATGTGCACGACGTCCCCAAACGTGTCCAATGATGCCGACCTTTGGTGGCCTAAAATGTCAATCAGCATATCTCTGTGCAAAATCAGGCGTCCTGGTTCAAGGTCGTCACCTAGAAAGAGTAAGTCCTAGTAAGAGCTCTGCTGCGAATCACTGCTATCGATTCTGATTTCGAGTGAATCCGGCTTGGCGTCACTTCTGTTACTAAGTTAATTATATATATATATATATATATATATATTATACAGGGTGTTTCAGCGAACACTTTCAGAATTTATTTAAGGTTGCCTGTGGCAGATAGCCCAATTCTAGTTAATGAGCTGGTCTACTCGAAGAGGCGGATATTACTTGCACAAAAAATTGACATGCATAATCGACTAATTAACAAAAATTCACTAATTCAGTTTTTAACTAATTATCTGATGGCCCATATTGCAATTTACAAATTGTAGCCGTGGAGTTCGCAAGGCGGATACACTTGGAAATAATTCTCAGGATGACACCAGTATCGAGATATTAATTCCCGAACTTTGCGGAGAAATGCACTGGAACGCCAATGCATTTCTCCGCAAAGTTCGGGAATTAATATCTCGATACTGGTGTCACCCTGAGAATTAATTCCAAGTGTATCCGCCTTGCGAAATCCACGGCTACAATTTGTAAATTGCAATATGGGCCATCAGATAATTAGTTAAAAAGGTAATTAGTGATTTTTTTGTTAATTAGTCGACTATGCATGTCAATTTTTTGTGCAAGTAATGTCTGCGTCTTCGAGTAGACCAGCTGATTAACAAGAATTGGGCTATCTGTCACAGGCACGCTTTAAGAATTTTTGAAAGTGTTCGCTGAAACACCATATGTATATATATATATATATATATATATATATATATATATATGACCTCTGCATTCACGTTGCGATGTTTCCATCCCCAATAAATGTTGTAAATTATTATAAGTTTTTTTTTCATGAGTCGCTAGCATTACCTACAAGAAAGAGAAGCAGTGCTGAGACAAATATGATTTACGTGCATTTGACACATCGTTGATAAACGACTCTGCCGAAGGGCCCGTGTCACTGAAGTCTGCAGGTCTTTTTTAGTCTCAAAAAAGCGCGCAAAGCAATTTGTAGCGAGTTGAACATACAGCAACATACTCATTCTCTAAACATAGGCTATCCATATCATTAGAAATAATTGTTAGTTGGCTACCTCTTCCTCTTTAAAAATGTAATAAACTTTGGCCTGTGTACACCCTGAAATATAATGTGTCTGTGCATGGTGTTCACACTAGAAATTAAAATAACATGTTGAAGTGAAAAAATACAGATGAGGTTGCGGCCATTGGTGCTTCTAATGCATTTGTTTTCCTATTATCAGTATTTTCAAAAATGAAGCAAGAGTATGAATAAAAGCCGTGCACGTCCGCGTCCACAATGATGCAATGAGCTTTTATCCACATTAACATTTTAAGGGAAAAGGTAGAGGCAACTCCAAAGAAACCTTAAACGATTTGGGTAACAGGACTCTGGTAATGAAATTTTAGGAGCGGCGGTGGAGGAGGGGGGGCAGAGCAACCTCCCCCCCCCCCGTAGTGTGCCTTAATTTCCTTAAATATATTCTTAACCCTTGTCCCTAACGCATTCATCAACACTATAAGTCGTCAACACGGGAATGGGAGATGGGGACTCTATTACGGGTTCTGTATAATCGCTGAGCTTGTGAGTGCGTAAGATTAACAATAATAGGTTTTAAGTCTCGGGGCCATAATGGGCGCCGACGCAGACGCTGACGATCAGCATACTGGTTGCCTGCAGTTTTAGTGGCAGACCAGTTTGCCACTCTAGGCAAGCGTCAAGAGGACCTGGGAGCCAACATGGAGCTTTATATTATAGGCATTGAAGCTTAGAGCACCGAAACCAGTGACCACGTTTGGTTCTGGATTACCCGCAGGGCACACCTTTTAGTACAAAGCTTCGGGCGTGCGCCAACGTTGAGCATTTACAACGCCATTACAGTTACAGTATTGTCACGTAGTAGTGATGCTGAAGAAAACAGTCGTAAAACTGTGTATGACGAAACTGATTCTTTATTGGGCGAACCTGTGCCCACAAAAGCAAGCTACACTCGAAGCACAACGATAGCGGCGAACACAGTCGGCGATGTCGAAAATCTGATCAGCGGCGAAACGCGTCGGCTTTTATACCTGAGTCATCGAAGGTTCCAGATTAATCCCTGATGCCCGCGGGTGTTCCAGATAGTTCTAGACAATTCGCGTCGGTCATACAATCAGATAACATAAGCGTCGGCGAAAACAGGCAACGGAAAGAAGCATCGATAACGTTCTAGAAACTTCCGATACAGGCGCGTCCTGCGCCGAGCGATAACGTTTAACATTTGTTAGCCGCTGAAAAGCGGCCACCGCTGAAAGATAAACATGTATAGGTGTCAATACCCTCCCCTTAAAAAGCATCGTCCCGATGCCACAAACACGAAAGCGAAAACAAAAACAATGCGTACAGAAACGGACAAAAATAACAAAGCAACCAAGGACCTAAGTTCGTCAGCGGGTGTAGAAAGGCTTAAGACGCACCACGTGGATGACTTCAGGTCGTGCGCGGCGCCGCTGGGATTGCGAAATACCGTCTCGCAGGACCTCATAGTCCAGTGCGCCAATACGTCGGATGATCTTATATGGTCCGAAATAGCGACGTAAGAGTTTCTCGCTAAGTCCTCGTCGGCGTATCGGAGTCCAGACCCAAACATGGTCTCCGGGCTGGTACTCGACGTAGCGTCGTCGAAGATTGTAGTGTCGGCTGTCGGTTCTCTGCTGGTTCTTGATGCGCAGGCGGGCGAGCTGTCGACCTTCTTCGGCACGCTGCAAATAGGTGGCAACGTTGAGATTTTCTTCGTCGGAGACATCCGGTAGCATGGCGTCAAGCGTCGTTGCCGGTTTCCTTCCGTAGACCAGGTTGAACTTTTTTGCATGGCCGTGTTGTATGCGAAGGTCACGTACGGAAGGATGGCATACCACGTCTTGTGTTCGACGTCGACGTACATTGCCAGCATGCCGGCGATGGTCTTATTTAGGCACAAGGTGAGGCCATTCGTCTGCGGGTGGTAGGCAGTGGTCCGGCGATGGCTTGTCTGGCTGTAGCGCAGGATGGCTTGAGTTAGTTCAGCCGTGAAGGCCGTACCTCTGTCGGTAATGAGGACTTCTGGGGCACCGTGACGCAGGAGGATGTTCTCAACGAAGAATCGGGCTACCTCGGCAGCACTGCCTTTGCGCAAGGCTTTTCTTTCGGCGTAGCGGGTCAGGTAGTACGTAGCTACGACGATCCATTTATTCCCGGACGTCGACGTCGGAAAACCCCAGTAAGTCCATCCCGATCTGCTGGAACGGTCGTCGATGTGGCTCGATCGGCTGTAGAAGTCCGGCTGGCCTTGTCGGCGGTGTTTTGCGTCGCTGACAGTCTCGGCATGTCCTTACGTAATGGGCGATGTCGGGAGAGAGGAGAGGCCAGTAGTATTTTTCTTGTATCCTCGCGAGCGTGCAGGAAAAACCGAGGTATCCAGCCGTTGGGTCGTCATGGAGAGCTTGCTGAACCTCTGGACGCAACGCTGAGGGTACCACGAGGAGGTAGTTGGCTCGGAGAGGCGAGAAGTTCTTCTTTAGGAGAATGTAGTTTTGCAAGAAAAACGACGCCAATCCTTGCCTGAACACCTTCGGCACAATGACGGTCTTGCCTTCCAGGTAGTCTACAAGGCTCCTTAGTTCCGGGTCGGCTCGCCGTTGTTCGGCGAATTCGTCGGCACTGATGGGTCCCAAGAAAGTGTCGTCATCCTGGTCGTCCTGTGGCGGCGGTCCGACGGGGGCGCGAGACAAGCAGTCGGCGTCAGAGTGCTTTCGCCCGGACTTGTAAACGACGGTGATGTCGAATGCTTGAAGTCTCAGACTCCATCGTGCGAGGCGACCTGAAGGATCCTTCAAGTTAGCTAGCCAACATAAGGCGTGGTGGTCGCTCACAACTTTAAAGGGCCTGCCGTAGAGGTAGGGTCGAAACTTTGATGTAGCCCAGATGATGGCGAGGCACTCCTTTTCTGTTGTGGAATAATTTGCTTCCGCCTTCGATAGCGACCGGCTAGCTTAACTTATGACCCTTTCTAGTCCGTCAGTCCTCTGCACAAGCACGGTGCCGAGTCCTATGCTGCTTGCGTCGGTGTGGACTTCGGTATCGGTGTTTTCGTCGAAATGCGCAAGTATTGGCGGCGATTGCAGGCGTCGCTTCAGTTCTTCAAATGCTTCGACTTGCGGCGTCTCCCACTTGAACTACCACGGACCCGAGCACACGAGGGTTGGACCCTCCCACTTTTAACCGTGCGTGGCTTAGCCGTGTCCAGGGAAAAGGGGATCCTGGGGGTTGAGCCGATGCGGAGTGCTTGGACCTTTATGGCCCCTCGGCGGAGGCAACACACCCCTTTGGCCTCGGCTTCACGTAGACGGCGCCCCCGGACTGACCCACCCGGGGGAAATCGGTAGTTGCCTTTTCCTATCCTCCTATCCAACCTTCGTCTTTCCCTCTTACTTTTAATCCTTTCTTGTCTTCTCCTCTCTTCTATATTCCTTCCGATCTTCTTGGCAGCCAGGGTTAACCCTGTGTGAGTAGCCTGCCTAGGTTATTTCATATTCGGTTATAGTGGTGACGTACAGCTGGCGTCTGCAGGGCCTATGTTTACAGGCACTGCAGCGTCCCCTAGTAGGACTCCATGGTGGGTGGCTGGCGTTTCTGCCGAAACATGAATATTTGCATGGCTAATTCTTTTCCCGCGCTTTCTGATCGCCCCCAAAAGAGAGGGCGCACCGAAGAAGTTTTTAAATTTTTTGGCCGACAAGTTGAAAACTTTCCACGCTACCACGTGGTACACAGTGAGAAAACTGAAAAGACCGTGAGAGGGATCTCACCCTTTATCGTTGCAAAGACTCTGACAGAGACTATAGGACCAGGTTACAAGGCGACAAGGATGGCCAGCGGTGACCTCCTCCTGGAACTCCGCGATAAGAAACAGCATGATAAACTACAGAATCTAGTGTCGTTTGGAGACTTTCCTGTGACTGTGACCCCGCACCGCACAATGAACACCACCCGCGGTGTTATTTCTGTTGACGACCTGTTGGAGCTCACCGAAGATGAACTTTTTGGAAGGATCCAAAGAACAAAATGTTTTGACTGTAAAACGAATCAAGATGAGGCGCGATGGCAAGGAACTAAAGACAAAACATATAATCCTTACTTTTGGTTCTAGTGTTCTACACGAGACCATTGAAGCCGGATACATTAAATTACGTGTCAGGCCATACGTGCCAAACCCTCTTCGATGCTTCAAATGCCAAAGATTTGGCCACAGTTCGCAGAACTGCAGAGGCCGTCAGACTTGTGCCAAATGCAGTGCAACTGAGCATCTCTCTGAATCATGCGAAAACTCTCTCCGCTGTGTGAACTGTGATGGGGAGCACGCCGCATACTCGCGGTCGTGCCCATCCTGGAAAAAAGAAAAAGAAATTGTAACAATTAAAGTAACGGAAAATCTAACGTTCAAGGAGGCACGCAGGCGGGTATCCTACCTGCCAAAGAAAACCTTTGCGGAAGTGGCGCGTCAGGGGGCAGCGTCGCAACGGCGTCCGGCGGCTGTCCGGCCCACACACAGTGAGCCGGCAGTGACGCCATCCGCCCCCCCCCCCCCCCCCCCCGGCGGCTGCAGCTCGCGCTGCTCCGCCAACTCACAAGAAGGGGCCATCGACCTCCGGGCTGGTGGCCTCAAGGGCCTCGTCCCTCGAAACGAGGCCTTCCCGTCCAACCAACCGCTCACAAGAGCGCGCGTCCAGCGCCTCGCAAGAGGCGATTGACACAACAACCTGCCAGACCGCCGCTAGCGCCAAAGGAGCCGCGAGAATCTCGCGATCGCTCCAAAAAAGAAAAAGCCCGCATCACGGGGCCCGACAAGGGCTCTGTAAGTTAAATTAGTCTCTTTTAAACACACAGCACAAAAAACACTTCCAACGTGAATACACAAATAATACAATGGAACGTCAGCGGACTCCTACACAACCTCGATGACGTCAAAGAAATCCTACACAGGTTTAATCCTAAGGTGCTGTGTGTTCAAGAGACACACCTTCAATCTACACAATCAAACTTTCTCCGGCAATACGCCATTTTTCGTAAAGACCGCGATGACACAGTCGTGTCTTCCGGTGGTGTTGCTATTGTAGTCGATAGAGGTATTGCCTGCCGGGAATTAAAACTTCGTACGCCCATAGAGGCAGTTGCTGTCCGAGGGGTGTTGTTTGACAAGCTGGTCACTATCAGCTCTATATACATCCCTCCAATTATCAACTACATAAAACTGAATTTCAAAACTACATAAATGAACTTCCGGAGCCATACATAGTTCTCGGAGATTTAAACGCACATAACACCTTGTGGGGAGACTCGCGTTGTGATGGAAGAGGTCGCCTAATTGAAAACTTTCTTTTTTCCTCAGGAGCATGTTTACTTAATAAGAAAGAGCCAACGTACTACAGCGTGGCGCATAATTCATACTCCTCCATAGATTTGAGTATCGTGTCGAGTACACTAATTCCGTACCTGCAGTGGTCCGTTCTGAAGAACCCCTTTGGGAGCGACCACTTTCAAATTATACTAAGCTTAACAAAACAAGATGGTTGCTCGCCACATGTTCCCCGATGGAAGGTTGACTCTGCTAACTGGCAACTTTTAAAAGAAATAACATATTTAGGCCGGGATGACATTGCCTCTCTTAACATAAACGATGCTGTGGCGTATATAACAGATTTTATCACTGACGCTGCAGAAAGGTGCATACAACAAACTAATGGACTAGCTAATAAGCGTCTCCTGCCTTGGTGGAACGAGGAATGCCAAAAAGCACGTAAAAAGCAAAACAAGGCCTGGGGATTGTTTCGCAACTCCCCAACAGCCGAAAACTTGATTAATTTTAAACAAGCAAAATCGCAGGCAGGAGAACGCGCAGACGTGCTAAAAGAGAGAGCTGGGAAAAGTACATCTCCAGCATAAATTCGTACACCGATGAAACGAAAGTCTGGAATAGGGTAAAAAAATTAATAGGTCGGGAGTCACATCCTCTACCCTTAGTAAATAGCCAAGGTGATAGCCTGGAAGACCAGGCGGATAGTCTAGGCAAACACTTCGAATATGTATCGAGTGAATCGCACTATACACAATCTTTCCTGAAGTTCAAAGAACGCGAAGAGCGGCAGCCCCTTAATCGCAAAGGTTAATCAAATGAGGCTTACAACCGACCTATCAGCTTAGCCGAACTTAAAGCATCTCTCGCTTGTTGCAACAACTCGGCGCCAGGTGGCGACCGTATCATCTATGCAATGATTAGGTACTTACACCCCGAACACTGACAACACTCCTCTCTCTCTTTAATGACATGTGGGCGGCTGGATATATTCCTTCCTTGTGGAAAGAAGCCATAGTCATCCCGATTCTTAAACAAGGCAAGGACCCGTCTTTAGCTAGCAGCTACAGGCCAATAGCGCTAACAAGCTGTCTGTGCAAGTTGTATGAAAAAATGATAAACCGGCGCCTAATCTGTTTCCTAGAAAATGACAAAATACTAGACCCCTTCCAGTGTGGCTTCCGAGAAGGTAGGTCAACAATAGGCCACCTTGTTCGCATCGAGGCAAACATCAGAGATGTGTTTATACATAAACAGTTTTTACTTTCGGTCTTTCTAGATCTAGAGAAAGCGTACGACACGACAGGGCGCTTCGGGATTCTGCGAGATCTTTCCGCGATGGGGGCCCGTGGAAATATGTTAAACACAGCCGAAAGCTACTTGTCTAACCGGACGTTTCGCGTAAGAGTGGGCAATGTTTTATCTAGAACATTCACCCAGGAGGCTGGCGTGCCACAAGGGGGTGTGCTTAGTTGCACACTCTTTATTGTAAAAATGAACTCCCTGTATACAGTTATTCCACACAGCATGTTTTATTCTGTGTATGTCGATGATGTACACATAGGTTTCAAATCATGCAACATTGCTATCTGCGAACGACAGGTAGGAAGGAGGAAGGAAATAAGAGAAAGGCAGAAGGCAGGGAGGTTAACCAGGATAACGTCCGGTTGGCTACCCTACACCGGGGGAATGGGAAGAGGGAACACAAAGATGACAGGGAGAGAGAGGAGGGAAGGAAAGAAGAGAAATGAGCGGTTAGTTCGCTGACGCGTGTGTTAGTGCACTAATAGTCACAGACGTTGACACAAGCCCATCGTCCTCAAGAAGCACAAAAGTGCCTTCACCGCTTTATGGGCCGACGAGCGATGGGGGCGGTGTTCCAGCAGCACCTGCACGGAAAGCGTCCGATCGTCCAGTTTTTTTTAGCGCGTTAGCAAGATCTTGTCTTTCTTGAGCATATCGTGGACAGTGGCACAGCAGGTCGTCAATAGTTTCGTCGGTGCCGCAGAGCTCGCATGCTGCACTGTCGGTCACTCCAATTAATGTAGAGTATGCCTTTGTGAAGGCAACTCCTAACCACAGGCGACAGAGAAGCGAAGCTTCACGTCGAGGAAGTCCGAATGGAGGTCGGAGTTGCAGTGACGGGTTTAATTGATGCAGTCGTGTTAATCGTAAGTTTGGCGAGTTCCACTCGGTCAGTGAGAGACTGCGTGCCAGGTGTCGAAGCTGCCTTGCGGCGTCTGTCCTCGAAAGTGGAATTGGAACGCGGAGCTCTTCTTGGTGTGATGTGCGAGCAGCGTTGTCTGCGGAATCATTGCCACTGATTCCACAATGACCAGGTACCCATTGAAATACAACCTCGTGGCCTTTTTGTTGGACGTGATGGTGAAGTTTCACTGTTTCGTATGTCAACTGTTCATGACAGCCGCGTCGGAGAACTTACTGCACGCACTGTAATGCCGGTTTTGAGTCTGACAACACAGCCCATTTTGTAGGTCTTTCCGAGTCAATGAATTCTAGTGCACGACGCAGAGCCGTTAGTTCTGCTGCCGTTGAGGTCGTGACATGCGATGTCTTGAACCGCAGTGCTATTCCTCGCGTTGGTATAACCACCGCACCACCAGAACTGGACGACGTAGTCGATCCATCGGTATAGATGTGCACGTGGTTGCTGTACTTTTCATGCAAGAGGAGTAAGCTCAGTTGTTTTAGAGCAGGGGCCGATACATCTGATTTCTTCTGTAGTCCTGGAATCGTTGTATATACTTGTGGACGGCTCAAACACCACGGAGGAAGCACTGGCTTGGCCGCAGGTGCGTACCCTGAAGTAAACGATGCACGATGTGCACTGACAGTAGCGCTAAATGTCGAGCAGGTCCTTTCAGCAGTGAGGCTCGCCAGGTGGTGGGAAGGGGTCCTAACATAGTGTCTGAGATGCGTACGCATTGTCTCAACGGCAATGTGCGTCGTGATTGGGTAATCCTGGGCAATGGCAATGGTTTCAGCCGTTGACGCACTGCGTGGTAGGCCAAGACATATCTTAAGGGCTTGGGCTTGAATGCTTTGAATCATGCGGAGGTTAGTCTTGCAGGTGTTGGACATTGCAGGCAGGCTGTACCGAAGGAATCCAACGAACAGCACCATGTACAGCTGTAACATACCGTGTATGGATACTCCCCAACTTTTTCCTGCAAGGAACCTGAACAGGTGACAGACAGCAGACAGCCGCTTTTTCACGTAATTCACGTGCGGAGTCCAAGACAGGTCTCTGTCAATTACGACTCCCAGGAACCTGTGACTTCTGCTGTATGGTATAAGTTGTCTGTTAATTGATATTCCGTAAACAGACATTGGCTTCCTGGTGAATGCCACCATTGCGCACTTTCCACATGAAATTTCAAGTCCTTGTTGACGAAGGTAGCAAGATGTCATTGTGGCTGCCTTCTGAAGCCGAGCGCGAAGCTGAAGTCGTGTTACACCTGATGCCCAAATGCAGATGTCGTCCGCATAGATGGAAAGTTGTACGGTGCTTGGCAGGTTGTCAACTAATCCAATGAGGGTTAGATTGAAAAGCGTCGGGCTAAGCACTCCGCCTTGAGGCACCCCTCGGCTACCGTAATGCTCGGATGTCGGGCCATTTTCAGTGTGCACGTAGAATGATCTTCTCTGTAAGTAGCTGCGCACCCACATATATATCTTACCTCCAAGTCCTACTGTTTCTAACGCGCCGAGGATGGCTTCATGGGTGACATTATCGTAAGCCCCTTTAACGTCTAGAAACAGAGCAGCAGATAGTCGTTTACAGGCCTTCTGGTGTTGCGCAAATGTTACCAAGTCAACAACGTTGTCTGTAGACGAACGGCCACGCCTGAATCCGGTCATAGCGTCTGGGTAGATTTCATAGTACTCTAAGTACCATTCCAGACGTGTTAAAATCATTCTTTCCATTGTTTTTCCAACGCAACTTGCAAGTGCGATAGGACGGTATGAGGAAATGTCCAAAGGCGACTTGCCCGCTTTGAGAAGTGGAATGAGGCAACTTGACTTCCATTCCTGCGGAACCGTACCCGTCTGCCAGGAGTCGTTGTATAGGAGCAAGAGTGCCTTCCGAGCTTGGTCTCCTAGGTCACACAGGGCACGGTACGTAATGCCGTCAGGTCCTGGCGCTGAAGAACGCCTGCACAAAGCCAGCGCAGCTTCTAGTTCTTCCATTGAAAACGGGCACTCCATGCGGGGATCGCGTGAGAACAGTGGGTGGTCGAGAGTCCCTGTTCCCGTTCCATCGGAATTTGCCTCGCCAGCAATCTTTCTGCAGAAAGATTCAGCGACATCAATCTCCCTACATTGTAGATGTAGTGCCAGAGATTTAAACGGGTGGCGCTGACCAAAGGTTGTGCGAAGGCCACGAACAGTCCTCCATATAAGCGATTAAGGTTTTCGCGGATCCAGGGACTCGCAAAAGGATACCCATTGTCGGGAAGCCACTTGTTCATGTGACGCTGTATTTTCTTTTGTGTTCGTCTAGCCAATCTCAAGTCATGAATGGACTTCGTGCGTCTATATCTTCGTTCCGCACGACGGCGAATTGCTCGAAGTTTCTCGAGTTCGATGTCGAAATTGGTGCGGGCAGAACTCTTCAAAGGCGAATGCGTGGTTATTTCTATGGCATCCTTTATCGCGCCCTCTAGGTTGCAGGAGGTACCGTCACGACAGCAGTCTTCCATGATTATTTTGTATTTAGGCCAATCGGTGCACTGGACGGCTCTGGGGGACCTGGAGCTAGTCAGACCTTCAATCTTCAAATAAGTTGGGATGTGGTCGCTACCTCGCGTTTCTAAATCCGAAAACCAGTGCACTCTTCTCGAAAACGAACGTGAAAAAAAGGTTAGGTCCAAGCAGCTACTATACACTGATCCACGCAGATAAGTGGGGCTTCCATCATTTAACAGGCAAAGTTCGCGTTCAGAGGCAAAGGACACCAATGTTCTGCCTCTAGAGTTCACTTTGGAGCTTCCCCATAGGTAATGGTGGGCATTAAAGTCGCCAATGATCACCCACGGCTGTGGAGTCGATGTCAAAATTCCCTGTAAGCGCTCACAATCCAGGCGACTTGTTGGAGATAAGTAGGCACCAAGAATTGTAAACGTGAGCTTTTTCTTCTTCACTGTCAAGCAAACATATTGATTCACTTCGTCAGGAGGCACTGGGTGATGCACATAAATCAAGTCA
Source organism: Dermacentor silvarum (assembly GCF_013339745.2). Classification (NCBI taxonomy): domain Eukaryota; kingdom Metazoa; phylum Arthropoda; class Arachnida; order Ixodida; family Ixodidae; genus Dermacentor; species Dermacentor silvarum. Next base: position 370,453,349 of record NC_051154.1, on the reverse strand, counting down.
CGGCGTATAAACACAACAATCTTGCTGCACTCTCCGTGGGTAGCGGACATAAAGCACTCATACCCGGACAGTCTGATGGGAGCTGACAAGTTTGGCTCGCATATCACGATAATGGGGAATTGGTGCGTAAAGACAAACTGTCTAAAGTCGGCCATGCGTGACTTAAGCCCTCTTGCGTTCCACTGAAAGACAGATGCATTCTTGACCTCCTCTTGAAACGACGCCATCTCTCGGGCTGTGGTTTTACCCTAGAGCCGCAAGTACCGGACTCAAGGTGTCCAGCACCTGCAGTGCGCTCTGCGCCGACGGCGTTTTCATGCTGCTCAGTAGAATGCGCATGGCGTCCATAAGTGACTTCAACATCGCTATGACTTGGCGATTCTCAGTCGTCGTCGCATCAGCGGTTTGTGAGGTCATCGAGGGCGGCGCGATTTGATGTGACTTCGAGGCAGGTTGTGCTCGTGGAAGTGTAGGCCACTCTTCAGGAGGAGCGAGTGTTGCCCCTTTCTTCGTTGTCGCAGTGTCCGTCTTTGTGGAAGTAGGCGTTGGTATGGTAGCCGCTTTGCTGGAAGATGGTGTATCTCTATCGGTAGATGCAACTCTTCGTGAAGCTCTTCGGTGGCGATGTCGTCGTCGCCGCCTGAGAGTAGCGGCAGCCTCTCTGTGTGTAGAATGGTCCCGTACGATATGTTTGAGTACTGCTCGCTCGTTCCTCACCCGCGGGCAATCCTTGGATGAGGCCTCATGGTTACCATGGCAGTTAGGGCACTTTAACACAGTTGCGCGGCAGGCTTCTTCCAAATGAGGTTCAGCGCACCGTGGGCACACGAGATTGTTCCTACAGACACCTTTTACGTGTCCCATCTTGCAGCATTTGTAGCATTGCAGGGGCTTCGGTACGTAGGGCCGGACTGGATGGCCGACGTGACCAACTTTGACGTGTGAGGGAAGGCTGTCTCCCTCAAACTCAAGCTTCAGGCAACGTGTGTTGCCAAGTCTTGCGATGTGCGTGATAAGAGTGCCTTCTGTAGTTGGCTTTATTAATATAGGCAAGTCGTCCGTTGGTATAGAAATATCGACATCATAAATGACGCCGACAGTGCTATTGCAGCCTGTAGGAATCATGGATCGCACTTTCACTTTGTCGATCTCCGTTAAGTGCCGCAGGCTTTGCAGCGCACTGCGGTGTAGAACGTCTACTGCGAGTACATTCTTCCGTGCGTTTATTCTCACGTCTTTGATCTCATTTGGTGCGATTCCCTCAAGAAACGCAGAAAGGACTTGCCTGTTTAGGAGTCGCAGATTGGACACAGGGTCCACGGGCATGAAGAGCATCGTGTACGGCCAGCGCTGTGGTGTTGTCTTCACGGTGGAGACACTTGCCGATGATGACCTCCGTAGCAGTCTTCTTTTTGTAGTTCGGCTCATGACAAGCGTGAAATCGTCGTCCGACGAGTCGACGCTGTCCGAGTACGAGTACAACTCGGTTGCCTCGCTGTCCGTGTCACTTGACGCGTTTCCACGTTTCCTGGACGCGACCCGACGTGATGGTTGGGCGCCAGGAAGGTCCTCGACGGCTTCTTCATCCATTACCGCAACAAGGGAGCGGCAGCTCCCCGATTTTGCAGAGAAACAAAACGAGACAAGGGCACAAGCGTTCTATGAAAGACACACTTCGTCGAACGACAGGTACAGCTTGGATTAAACAAACTGTCTAAATGGGCTGATGTAAATGGATTTATAATAAATGCAAAGAAAAGTACGTGCATACTTTTCTCAAACAAAAGAGGCATGACACCAGTGCCAAATCTCACGATTAATCAAGAGGAACTATCCGTGAGCAGTGAACATAAATTCCTGGGAATAATTTTAGACTCGAAGCTTACCTTTATCCCCCATCTTAAATATTTGAAGGCAAGGTGTCTGAAGACGATGAACCTTTTAAAAATTTTGTCGCGCGCAACATGGGGTAGTGACCGAAATGGCTACTGAACTTGTATAACAGTCTTGTCCGCTCACGCCTTGATTACGGAGCTATAATTTATAATTCCGCAACGCCAAGTGCATTAAAAATTCTAGACCCCGTTCACCATCTGGGCATCCGCCTCGCGACCGGTGCTTTCCGAACAAGTCCGATCCAGAGCCTCTACGTAGAGTCGAATCACTGGTCACTTCATCTGCAGCGTTCATATAATTGTTTTACATATTTTCTTAGAGTACACGCGAACATTGACCATACCTCTTATTCAACCATAAACGACATGACCACTGCCACACTCTTCCAAAATCGACCGGCATCGAGAAAACCGTTCTCTTTGAGTGTGAGGAATCTTAGTGAGGAAATGGCTGTTCCGTTGCTTGAACACTATCTTATGGCTCCAGCGAAACTGTTACCGCCGTGGCAGTGGCAGCTCATAGTGTGACACATCATTCGTGGAGGTCACTAAGCACGCACCAGAGGCACATATCAAAATGCATTTCCTTGAACTCCAGTGCAAGTACACATGCACAGAGTTTTATACAGACGCTTCTAAGTCACGTGACGGGGTGTCGTATGCAGCCGTCGGCCCATCCTTCTCGGAATCCGGTGTACTCCACCCGGAAGCAAGTATCTTTACGGCTGAGGCCTATGCACTATTGTCAGCTGTGAGGCATATAAGGAAATCTAAACTTCAAAAATCAATCATATTTACAGACTCTCTAAGTGTCGTAAACGCTTTAAAGTCACCCTGTAAACAGAAAAATCCTATACTCATTGAGCTCTATTCCGTACTGTGTAGAGCGTATGTATCTAACCAGTATATCATTATATGCTGGGTGCCTGGCCATAGAAGCATTGAGGGTAATGTGCTAGCTGACCGAATGGCTACGTCAATAACATCGCACGCTACTAATCCTACAGCTGCTGTTTCTGCAACAGATTTGAAACATTTCTTGCGCAAGAAATTGCGTAAGAAATTGCGAAGCCATTGGCAACGTCTGTGGGATGCAGAAACAAATAAGCTTCACTTGATTAAGCCACAGTTAGGTTTCTGGCCCTCCGCAACGAGAACACGGCGAACTGATGTCCTGTTCTGTCGTCTCAGAATAGGTCATACATTTGGCACCCATAGTTTTTTGTTGACCGGGGATGAACCACCAACCTGTGGTAGATGTGGTGAGAGGCTAACCGTCCTCCACGTTCTCCTGGAGTGTCGGGATGCCGAAGCAGATAGAAAAAAAAAAACATTTCCCTTTAGCTTACCGCTATCATGTCCCTCTGCATTCCAGTACGTTTCTTGGTGAGGAACCGCTGTTTACCACTAAAGCAGTCCTCGCTTTCTTAAACGACGTGGTACTGCATGTTATAAGCCCAATAAATTCATAGTGCATCCTCTCTCCAGAGGATGCTGCTGTGATAGTAGTTTTGTATAAGCACATGCCTCCAGGTCCTTGCGGTTCAAGGGCTCTGTTTAGGCAGTAGTGCTTCTTTCCAACTACTACATCTTAAATATTTTAAATATCGTGTGTCAATCTTTCTCAGTGCATTCTTCATTTCATAGTACACCTCATCAGTCATTGCCATGATTTTAGTGCATGTATATTTTACACATTTTACAGCGATTATTTTTAGGCCCCTTTACAGCCACACTTCATCTACTTCTCAGAATTCATCGCTCCACTGCACACTCACAAACACTGGCATGGCGCTCTTTGGCCATAACTGGCCCTTGCGCCATAAAACACCACACATCATCATCATCATCATCATCATCATCATCATCATCATCATCATCATCCCACTTGAACTCGACGTCAGCCTTCGTGAGGTACGTCAGTGGCTCGGCGATCCGTGAAAAGTCCTTGACGAAGCGCCTGTAACAGGCGCACAGTCCAAGAAATCTACGCACTGCCTTCTTGTCAGCGGGGGAGGAAAGTTGGAGATGGCCGCAGTTTTCTGAGGGTCGGGGCTCACTCCAGACTTGTTGATGACGTGGCCCAAAAACAGGAGCTCCTCATATGCGAAGCGGCACTTTTCTGGCTTTAACGTGAGTCCGGAGGTTTTGATTGCTTGAAGAACTGTTTCAAGGCGCCGCAGGTGTTCTTCGAAGCTTTAGGCAAACACAACGACGTCGTCCAAATAGACGACGCAAGTCTGCCACTTCAAGCCTGCCAGTACTGTATCCATGACGCGTTGGGAAGTCGCAGGTGCCGAGCAAAGACCAAACGGCATGACCTTGAACTCGAACAGTCCGTCTGATGTTATAAAGGCAGTCTTCTCCCGGTCCCTCTCGTCGACTTCGATTTGCCAGTAGCTGGTTTTGAGGTCCATCGACGAAAAATACTTAGCGTTGTAGAGTCGATCCAAGGCGCCGTCAATCCGTGGGACGGGGTATACGTCCTTCTTCGTGATCTTGTTGAGGCGACGATAATCGACGCAGAAACGTAGGGTTCCGTCCTTTTTCTTCACTAACACCACGGGGGACGCCCACGGACTCTTGGAAGGCTGCATGATGTCGTCGCGTAGCATTTCGTTGACTTGTTGCCTTATGGCCTCGCGTTCGCGCGCCGCAACTCAGTACGGGCTCTGGCGGAGTGGGCGGACATTTTCGTCGGTTATGATGCGGTGCTTGGCGACAGGGGTTTGTCGAACTTTTGACGACGACGAGAAGCAGTCCTTGTATTGGCGGAGCAGAGCTTTTAGTTGTTCTTTCTTATGCCTGGGAAGGTTCTGATTGACGTCGAAAGTTGGTTCAGGTACTATAGTCGTCGTTGCAGGTGCACTGGAATCCATGAAGGCGAAAGCATTGCTGGCTTGTACTATTTCGTCGATGTAGGCGACCGTGCTGCCTTTGTTAATGTGCTTGTATTCGGGGCTGAAGTTCGTGAGCATCACCCTTGCTTTCCCTGGACGTAGCTCAGCTATGCCTCTAGGGACGCAAATTTCGCGGTCGAGCAATAAGTGATGATCGCCCTCGATGACGCCCTCCATGTCTGCTGGCACTTCGGTACCGACGGAAATCATTACGCTGGAGCGAGGCGGAACGGTGACTTGTTCTTCAAGCACATTGAAGACATGGTAACTTATGCTTTTATCCGGTGGTATCGCGTTGTGCGTTGAAAGCGTTATCGACTTGGACCTTAAGTCGATGACTGCACCGTGTTGATTTAGAAAGTCCATGCCTAGGATGACATCCCTGGAGCAGTGCTGCAGGATTACGAAGCTCGCCGGGTAAGTGCGGTTGTTTACCGTGACTCGCGCTGTGCAGATTCCAGTCGGCGTTATTAGGTGGCCTCCCGCTGTCCGGATATCGGGTCCTTGCCAGGCTGTTTTCACCTTCTTCAACTTGGCGGCGAACGGGCCACTGAAGACGGAATAGTCGGCTCCAGTGTCGACGAGAGCGGTGACGTTATGATCATCGATTAGCACGTCTAAGTCGGTAGACCGTCGTCTGGCATTGTGGTTAAGTCGTGGCATCGGATCATGGCTGCGTCGGCTTGCTCCGCTCCTGCTACGTCGCGTCGGCAGGTCTTCTTTCGGCGCCGAAGTGTTGTCGTCAAGGCTCTTGCCAGGCGGCGTGCTGATAACTCGTCGGGATGATTAGCGAATCTTCTTCGTCGGCGGCGAAGAATCTTCGGAATTGCGTCGTACAGCAACCGCACCTCCATCGGTTGCTGCTTTCAGTTTCCCGGATAAGGGCTCACGGACCGGCCCCGGGCTGGGCCAGTGTATGGTCGGCGCTGCAGCGACAGGTAGCGTCCATGCGATGGCGAAGGACGTCGGGGTCTCCATTGCGTTCCGGCGATGTAGTCGGCGATGTCACGTGGCCGCTCGCCAAGCTGTGGACGTGGTGCGTTGACGACGAACCCTCGTAGGCCCAACTCACGGTATGGGCATCGGCGGTAGACATGGCCGGCTTCCCCGCAGTGATAGCAGAGCGGGCGTTGGTCGGGGGCGCGCCAAATGTCCGTCTTTCTCGGGTAGCTGCCCTGGACGACGGACGGGCGTGCTGGCGGCGGCGGTGGTGGACGTCGGAACTGCGGCGTTACGGGGCCCTGGCGCGAGCGCGGAGGGGGCCTTGACGACGGGCGACGGCGGCGTAGGTCAGCGCTTCGGGCTGGGGTTGCGGCGATTGCGGCTGCACATCGGGAACTCCAAATGAGCGTTGAACTTCCTCTTTGACGATGTCGGCGATAGATGCAACTTGAGGCTGCGACTTGGGGAAGAACTTCTGCAGTTCCTCGCGAACGACCGCTCTGATGGTCTCGCGCAGGTCGTCGCTGCCAAGTGCTTGAACGTCGATGTTGTTGGCGGCCAGCGTTCGGCGGTTATATTGCCTTGTCCGCATGTCGAGCGTCTTCTCAATGGTTGTGGCCTCGGAAATAAATTCATCAACAGTGTTGGGCGGGTTGTGTATCAATCCCGCGAAGAGCTCTTGCTTGACACCCCTCATCAAGAAGCGAACTTTTTTCTCTTCTGGCATGTCGGGGTCGGCGTGCTTGAACAGGCGAGTCATCTCCTCCATGAAAATCGTGATGTTCTCGTTGGGCAGCTATACCCGGGATTCTAGGAGAACTTCGACCCTTTCCTTGCGCACAACGCTTGTAAAGGTCTGCAGGGAGCCGTGGCGGAACAGGTCCCATGTTGTCAAGGTCGACTGCCGATTCTCGAACCACGTCCTGGCAGCATCTTCCAATGAGAAGACGTGACGCAGCTTGTCGTTGCTGTTCCAGTTGTTAAATACAGCGACCCTTTCATACGTCTCCAGCCAGCTTTCCGGATCCTCAAATGTTGATCCGCGGAACGTCGGTGGCTCCCGGGGGTGCTGTAACACGATCGGTGTAGGCGGCACTGAGGCTGTCATGGTTGATGCGGTCGTCGTGGCCTTGCACTTCCTGGTCTTCTCGGGAAGAAGTCCGTACTCCGGGGGTTGGTTTTGTAGCCTGAGGCTAGCTCGATGCTCCGGGAAAACGTTGGTACTCTCTTCGGGGTTCGGGCTTGTATCACGGCTTTTCGGGGGCATCCGCTGCATGGACACAAAAGCACCTCCACCAGATGTCACGTAGTAGTGACGCTGAAGAAAACAGTCGTAAACTGTGTATGACGAAACTGATTCTTTATTGGGCGAACCTGTGCCCACAAAAGCAAGCTACACTCAAAGCACAACGATAGCGGCGAACACAGTCGGCTATCGTCGAAAATCTGATCAGCGGCGAAACGCGTCGGCTTTTATACCTGAGTCATCGAAGGTTCCAGATTAATCCCTGATGCCCGCGGGTGTTCCAGAAAGTTGTAGACAATTCGCGTCGGTCATACAATCAGATAACATAAGCGTCGGCAAAAACAGGCAACGGAAAGAAGCATCGATAACGTTCTAGAGAAAGAGAGAGAAAAAAAGGTGAAGGAAAGACAGGGAGGTTAACCAGACATTATCTCCGGTTGGCTACCCTGTACCAGGGGAGGGGTAAAGGGATTCGACAGGAGAGAGAGAAAAAATAAGTACAAAAAAGGGGAAAAAAGGAAAGAAAGAAAATCACACACACACACACAACAGAACTGTTTCTGTGGGCATTGTCAGTCTGCGAAGGCGTTCTAGTGTTGAATAGTGTCAACGTCCCATCCTACGTCACACAGTGTACAGTCACAATTTGTCACTGAGTTCGGTGTCTTTTAAGATAACGTTCTAGAAACTTCCGATACAGGTGCGTCCTGCGCCGAGCGATAACGTTTAACATTTGTTAGCCGGTGGAAAGCGGCCACCGCTGAAAGAGAAACATGTATGTCAGTATTAAATTTTAAGAGCAGTGCTTGAGAATACAAATCGAAGTATTAGTATTACAATGCGTGTGTTTCTTATGGAAATAACTCTATAGGCGTAAGCTCAAAACGTGCTGTCAGGCTAGCCGGCTCGTACTTAAAGCAGAAACCGTAGCGTTAACATTACGGGCGCAAGAAAAAATGACGGGACAAACGCTGCATGCTAGCGATCTTCATAGCGCAGGATAACATTCATCCTGTCGCATATCTTCTCTATCGTTCTAACGCTGCAGTTATTGTTTCAAGTTATAATTGAACAATGAGGCAGAGGTTAGGTAAATAACTTGGCTGTTGGACGTTTATCGCCAAGGCAATCTTCTCCTTCCTATAGGAAAAAACTACCGTTAAATGCTTTGACATTACGGTTTGCATAAAGCACGAATCAGGCTGCGTGAAAATCAATCACGAGCAGGAAAAAGATCCTGCAATACACTGTCCTGTGATACGCTTGGTCTTCGAGCTATATAACTGGCCCTCCCGCACGGTCCATCCGGCACGTCCGAAGGATTGCACAATCATTTGAGTTTTACACGGATCTTTCGTGAGACGTTAGCTTTCAATTCATCAGCACTTCCACGAGTCATCAGATTATTGCATAACCTGCCAGACAACATCACTTCTCTGTCAAATCCTAATACATTCCATCACTAACTCATAGCACATTTCACGGAAACCGTTCAAATACTTTGATTTTTTTATTTACTTTTGATTTCCGGTCACGACTTCCGTTTCTTTTTTTTTGCTATATTTTGTTTGCCTTACTCGTGCTGTATCGCGCTTTGATGGACGACGCACTGATCCATGTGCCATGCACTTTTTATTCTTTCGTGTGATTGAACCTGTGTCCCATATTTCTTCTTATTTCCGCATCGCTTGGTTATCTCTTCTGAACTGCGATTATGTCTTCATATTTTATTTACCATTATTGTACTTTGTTTTCTTTTCATTGCTTATTTTGATTGTGTGTTCACTGTTGGGATTTTGAAGCCCTTGCGACGAGGTTTATTGTCGTCGATAACGTTGTAAGAACGCTAGGTACTGGTAGGCACTGCAAGGGCTGTTTGTTCTCTCGCGATCACGGCACGGTCCTTCGTCTTCCTCTTCAGTCGGCACATACCCAGGGGCGTCTCTGCTTCATTACAATGCCCCGGGAGGGAAGCATAGCCACCCTGGCGACTCAGGGCGCAGAGAAGATGAGTGGGTCGTAATACGGTTTCAGGCGGTTGACATGTACTGTTCCTCGCCCACGACGACGCAGGTCTGGTGACACTGTGAGCGGCTCAACGATGTAGTTGACCGGTGAAGTGGCATTGATGATACGGTACGGACCGTGATAACGCGCCAGGAGTTTGGAAGAGAGGCCAGGAATGTGGGCTGGTATCCAAAGCCAAACAAGCGAAGCGGGAGCAAAGCTGGGTGGTGGTTGATGAGTATGGTCAAGTCGTGTCTTGTGACGTTCTTGAGTCTCGCTAGTGAGGGAACGTGCCAGCTGACGGCAATCTTCAGCATACTTGGCGACTTCGGAAAGTGGAGTGTACTCTGCGGCATCAGGTTGGTACGGCAGTATGGTGTCCAAAGGGCAGGAAGGCTCTCGGCCATACACAAGGAAAAACGGGGAAAAGCCGGTAGTCGCTTGCGTCGCGGTGTTGTATGCGAACGTGATAAAGGGGAGTACGGTGTCCCAGTTGGAGTGGTCGGATGAAATATACATCCGCAACAAGTCACCAAGTGTGCGATTGAACCGTTCGGTCAGGCCGTTGGTTTGGGGATGGTATGCGGTCGATTTTCGGTGAATGATCCTGCACTCCGTGAGGAGGGCTTCGACACCCTCCGACAAGAAGACACGGCCCCTATCACTCAGTAGTTCTCGGGGAGCACCGTGGCGAAGAACAAAATTGCGAAGGATGAAAAACCCAACTTCACGGGCGGTCGCTGCCGGCAGAGCTGCAGTCTCAGCGTAGCGAGTAAGATGATCTATGCCGACAATAATCCACCGATTTCCACACCCGCTGCATGGAAGCGGGCCGTAGAGGTCGATGCCGACGCGGTCGAACGGACGAGCCGGGCGTGGTAGCGGCTGCAACGGTCCTGTGAAACGGTGTGTAGGTGTCTTGTCCTGTTGGCAAGTAGTACAAGCCTGAATGTACTTTTGCACAAAGTTGTACATGACTCGCCAATAATAGCGCTGACGCAACCTTGTGTAAGTTTTGAGGACGCCGGCATGAGCGCTTAGGGGATCAGCGTGAAAAGATGCGCAGATGTCAGAGCGCATATGCCGAGGTATAGCAAGGAGCCATTTCCGACCGTCCGTCATATAGTTGCGGTGATATAGAATGTTGTCTCGCACGGAAAAGTGGGTTGCTTGACGACGCAGTGCTCGTGTCGAATGGACATCAGACGGAGCGGCAAGGTAGTCAAGTAACATTGCAAGTGTTGGGTCCTTGCGCTGCTCTGTGTGAATGTCGGTGATGGTCAATGGTGACAGGGTGGACGCGGAGTCTGACAAAGACGCCAAGTCAGGCGGCAGTGGGGAGCCGGAGAGCGCATCAGCGTCGGAGTGATTGCGACCAGAGTCAGGGGCGTAGCCAGGGGGGGGGGGTTGAACGCCCCCCCCCCCGAAATTTTTTCGCAACCCCCCCCCCCCACTTACCCACCCTTTGTTTTCGTCGCTTCGCGCTGACATAATTCAGGAAACCGGTGCTACTATCACAATTTCATTCCTGGGCGCTTACGTTTGGGTTGGTACTTTACAGCGAATCATGTCTGCATATGGAAAAAACTGTCATGGTGTTTGTCAAGGCTTTGACACTCTGTGAAGTTTTGGGCGAGAATGTGGCGGCCGCATTCTGAAGCAACAAATGCGCAACGAATGAAGCAACAAATGCGGCAGCCGCATTTTAGATGATGGCGAAAACGCTCGAGGCCCGTTTACTTAGATTTAGGAGCACGTTAAAGACCCCAGGTGGTCGAAATCTCCGGTGTACATTTCCGCCGCTTCCCTTCAAGTGCCGGTTAGGCCACGCTCGCGCAGGATCTTAGGCTACGTTCACACTTGGTCTCGAAGCTGTAGGAAGCGGCAAAATCTTGTAAAATTCGCCCACCTAGGCGGCAAAACAGGCAGAAAAACAGGCTGCGAGCCACAACGGTCTCGGGCCGATTTTTTCGCCATGGAGAAGCGGAAACGCGGCGGAAAGTCGTTCTGCTTCACTGGAAGCTACACTAGCATGTAAACAACCGGTCGTAAAATTGAACATGGCACCAAAAGTGTAGGCTGTAGTGCTGATCGACGCGATCAAGAACCAGCCCTTGCTCTACGACAAGAGTGGCACTAAAACGTACTGTCAGCAATACTCGCGATAGTATACAACGTCGCGCGACCAGAGGTGCGGCAACGAAGCCTTGGCGTGACCCAACTTTTCGCGCTTTTGCAAAGCCAGGCGAACCCACCACCGCTGTTTCCGAGGTGTCCGCGTCTTCCGTTTATTAATTGTCCATTTCTAGAAAACAAGTAGGTAGAAGTATAAAAGCCATTTCTTCTTCCACTTCCATGGCAGACAATAGTTCGGCAGATTCCTCGTTGGCGCTCTATAATTCTCCTCGCATGTGTACGGTATGTTGCAGAAGTCGCGGGGTGCTTTTCTCGTCGTGACGATAGATTGGGAGCGTAGGTCTCACGTAGGACGCGCAGGCTTTGGCGAGCCCCCAACACAAGGGCCAGCCCGGGTTTTAGCTGTGGTGTTCCCGTTGCCCCTTTGGTGTCCTGGAGGCGCCGACAATACGAGATGATGAAATGTTATTACAACTTGTAAATAAAAGCTATTAAAGAAATATTATCACGCCTAGGCACCAACCTGTGAGTCAGCGCTACCGCGCCCGTGTGCGGAGAATTACGGAACGCCAACGAGGAATTTACCGAAGGTCGCAGATGACACGCGAAGTTGCGTAAAATGATCATTTTTGATGACGGTAGATGGGTCAAACAATGAACATACCGCTCGAAATAATGCGATAATGAGCGGTGGTGAGGATCAACGATAATCAGTGGTGAGGTCAACAAGTGGCGCAACTGCTGAAATGCCGCATCACATTCAGGTGACCACGCTGCTATGCCGTTACTGTCGGAAAGTAAACTTGTCAAGGGCGCTATGATGGATGCGAAGTTGCGTACGAAGCGACGAAAATACGAACATAAGCCGATAAAACTTCTGAGGGTTTTGATAGACGTGGGCGTAGGGAAGTCTGCAACGGTGCGGAGCTTGTCTGGGTCCGGGAGGACGCCGTCCTTTGAGACTACGTGACCCAAGATGGTTAACTTGCTTGCAGCAAAACGGCACTTTTTGAGGTTGAGCTGTAGGCCGGCAGAGGCGAGACAGGTCAGAATGTCATGCAGGCGAGCGAGGTGTGTCGGAAAATCGATTGAGAAGACGACGATGTCATCGAGGTAACATAGACGTCTTCCATTTGTGGCCGCGAAGGATGGTATCGATCATACACTCAAAAGTAGCAGGCGCATTGCACAACCCGAAGGGCACGACGTTAAACTCGTAGAGGCCATCGGGTGTAACGAATGCGGTTTTCGGAAGGTCAGGTTCGGCCATTGGAACTTGCCAGTACCCGGAGCGCAGATCCAAGGAAGTGAAATATTCTGCGCCTTGCAAGCAGTCGAGAGCGTCATCGATTCGAGGCAGTGGATAAACGTCTTTTCTTGTTATCTTGTTTAGGCGTCTGTAGTCGACACAAAAACGAATGGAGCCAACTTTTTTTCTTACCAATACGACAGGTGAAGACCAAGGACTTTGAGAAGGACGGATGACTTCACGTTTGAGCATGTCGTCCACTTGCTCTATGATGACTCGTCGCTCTTTGGCCGATACACGATACGGGCGCTGTCGCAAGGGGCAGTGGGAACCGGTGTCGATGGTGTGAGAAACACCGGTGGCACGGCCCAATGACGTCTGATGGCAGTCGAAAGAAGAAAGAAACTTGTGAAGGAGAGCGAGAAGTTGGCGGCGATGAGATGGGGAAAGAGCAGGGTCGATGGCGTTGTCAAAACACACTGAAGACGATGAGTCTAAGACAGAAGCGATGGCGTCAACGTAACAACGGTGGGAGTCGGTAGGAACATCGAGATCGTCAACGTAGTCGACCACCTGCAAGTATCCTAGGGTCTCTCCACGCAGTAGGCTGATCGGGTACTGGTAGTAGTTGGTGACCAGCATGACAGTTGACCCAGATGTTATAGTGAGCACGGCAAACGGAAGAACGATGCCCTTGCGCTGAGCAAACACATCGGACGGCCTGAACACTACAGTGGCGTCAGAGTCGGCAGCAGACGACAGGACAACAGGCATCGACGACACAGGGGGTATGGCTGTGTCGGCATCAACAATGAGTTTATCGGCAACGCGAGGAGAGCCGGTCAGCAGTGATTCACATAGTGGAAAAGCGACACTTCGGCACGCGAACAGTCAATGACAGCATGATGACGTGACAGAAAATCCCAACCAAGGATGAGGTCGTGAGAGCACGATGGTAGCACGAAACACTCGATTATGTACAGAACTTCGTTGATGACAACACGGGCCGTGCATACAGCTGAAGGGTGAATTCGCTGCGCGTTGGCAGTGGCGAGCACCAGGCCAGGGGGAGCTGTAGTCACTTTTCGGAGTTTGCGACGAAGGTTCTCGTGAATGACGGAAACGGCGGCTCCGGTATCGACTAGCGCAACTGCGGGTACTCCCTCTACAAAAACGGTAATAACATTTTGCGGCGAAGATGGAGGTCTTGAGAACGTCGACGTATTAGCAGTTCTTGCCTCAGGAACTGCACCAGTCAGTTTCCCGCTTCAGTGGGAGCTCGACGACGCAGGGGCGAAATCGAACGCCGACGAGGCGAAGGGGAACGACGAGTTTCTGATCGGCGATCAGCTTCAGGACGTCTCGGTGAAAATGCAGACGCGGAGGCGTATTGTGGTGCGTAGGTGGGCGTTTCAAAGGTGGTAGGCGTTGTTGGGGCGCGGCGGCGACAGAAGCGCGCCACATGGCCAGAAATGCCGCAGGCGAAGCAGATAGGCTGGTTGTCTTCAGTGCGCCACGTCGAGGTTGGACGAAAAAACTGCGGTGACGGTCGGGCAACTAGAAATGAAGCCGGATGCATGGGCGATCAAAAGGAAGCTGGCGGCGGAAGAGGCCGTGCAACCACGGCTGCGTAACTGAGCGGCAACAGCGTAGGGTGAGTGGGAAAGTCGGCATATGGCAGCGGCACACTCATAGGTGGGGAGGTTGTAGGAGCTGCAGGAACCGCTTCCGATATCTGATTCCGGATGGCTTGCTGCAGCGTTGGAGTCAAAGCTGCCGAAGGTGAATCGCTGTGAGGCAGCAGCGATAGCTGCCTGGCCACCTCTTCACGAATAAAATATTTTATTTGTTGCGATAGGGTCGAGTTGGGCAGAAGGTCGGCAGAAACCGCAATGCTCGAGACGGAATCGGCGAGCTGAATGTTTTGGCGAGCGATGGAACGTTGGCGGCGCAGCTCGTCAAAGCTCTGACATAGGTTAGTAAGGATTGATACGCTCGTTGGGCTTTTTTCCAGCAGCATCTGGAATGCGCCGTCCTCTTTACCCTTGAGGATATGCTTAATCTTGTCATCCTCTGACATGGTGGGATTTACCCGCTTGCACAAATAGAGAACATCCTCGATGTAGCTGGTGAACGTCTCTCCAGGCTGCTTTGCGCGCTGGCGCAGACGCTGTTCAGCGCGTAGCTTACGCACAGCGGGGCGATCAAACACTTCGGCAAAAAGGGTCTTAAATGCTGACCAGCTTGAAAAGTCTGATTCGTGGTTGAAGAACCACAGTTTGGCTACGTCGGCGAGGTAGAAAGACACATAGGACAGCTTAGCTTGGTCGTCCCATTTGTTATGGGCACTTACAAGTTGGTACGATGAGAGCCAGGCTTCCACGTCGTGTTCGGCGGTCCCACTGAAAATGGGTGGATCGCGATGAAGAGGGACGCCGGCGCAGACGACAGTGGCAGGCGGTGGTGCAGGCAATGAAGTGGCTGGATCAGGCATAGTGCAGGGCGATCGTGTTGGTGTTGGCAGGGCTCGAGTGCGGAGCTCCAGGACGAGGCGAAGGATCTCAGAAACCTCCACCAAATGCGACGAGGTTTATTGTCCTCGATAACGTTGTAAGAACGCTAGGTACTGGTAGGCACTGCAAGGGCTGTTTGTAGCACGGGGTTCTCTCGCGATTTGGTTTGGTTTGGTTTGGTGCCTGTTGATATAGCACAACCCACTATGGGGGATTGGCCATGAATCGGGCGGCAGTGGGAAGAAAAATGAAGGATACCTAAATGGGATTTTCTTACTTAAGAATGAGATAATAAATGAATTATAATCGCGATCACGGCACGGTCCTTCGTCTTCCTCTTCAGTCGGCACATACCCAGGGGCGCCTCTGCTTCATTACACCCTTTACATAATGCCCTACGGGCCTGTAAGGTATTTCAAATAAATACATAATTGTCAGACTTTCTTTTATTGGTTAGACGACCAGGCTGAGTTTGTGCCTCAGGCGTCATTTTACATAATTCAAGGTTAATAGTCCAGTTGTCATAGCGCAGGATTTTTTTTTTCACGTGAGTAAATTTGGGGACATCTCTAGTTTTATTTTGTGTTGTAAAAAGGGAAACCTAAAATAACCCGCCCTGGTGGCATAGTGCTGTGGCATTGCGGTCAAGTGAGTGGGGATCACATCTTGGCCCCGGCGGCAGCACATCGATGGGGGCGAAATTCAAAAGCGCCCGTGTGCCGTGCATTGGGTGCTCGTTAAGGCACTCCAGGTGATCAAAATTATTCCGGAGTCCTCGACTTCGGCGTGTCTCATATTCAGTGTCACACACCCCGTGAACGAGGCGCCAACGCCGGGCCAAATTACAAAGCCTACTTATCAGCCTCCGAAAATAACCCCACGAAAGCTCGGACAATTAATAAGAGGCCTTCTGGTCGAACGCCGGTTGTGGTCCAAAGACCGAGTCAGAGCCCAGAGTTGTCAAAACACAACAAGATATATTCTTCAAATAAGACAGTTACATACACACGTGCGCAGTTCGGCCTGACACGTCACAATGCAATTCAAATGGGTGTTAACAAAGCACAGGAAAATAATTAACGACGAGCACTAAGAGTCCGACACGTACAGTACAGAATGAATAGGATCACAAAGTGTCCACTCGTATTCAGCCGTGCTGGTCTTGGGCGGGACGATCTCGGCGTAGCTCAAGGCAAATCTCGAAGAAGGAACTTCTTCCGGAAATGCAGACGCTCGAGGAACTCGTCGACTAGCTGGCCGGGGAATCCCCTCTCTTCTGCAGACAGTCAGTCTTCACGTCACATCTCTTCACCGCCGCGGTCTGATCCCCATTCTGATTCCGGCACTGCACTTTTATCACCTTCGCCGGCGTTTCTCGAACCTTCTGACGGAGTCGTGCTCCCATAACATGAACAAAGCCTGGGAATCTTGTAGACATTTCTCGCGTTTTCGGCTGCGGCCACCGAAGGTTTCGAGGAGGATGGTGACTCATCCATTGGGGCACGCTCGCCCTCCCTCTCTCGCTCGGTTCACCGTATGTCGGGGTCTGAGAGGGTGTTTCGGCGCTCTCTCTCTCTCTTCTCTCTCAATACCGTAACTCTTTGCGAACCTTGTCGAAGCTTCTAGTCTCTGTTGATCGCGTCGGCTGCCTGCGGCGTATGCGATCTCTCCCCCTGTCGAAGCTGCCGCGGAGCCGACAGGCTCCTTCGCTGGCTTGTATGACACGCGGCGCGCGCTTTGATTTAGCGCACTTTTGTGACGCTTAGACTGTCCTTTTGGCTAGTAATACCCAAAAATTTAATTAATTAAACCTAAAACAAAAAACTGTTGTTTGAACAACTGGTGTCATGGTAGTCTGTCGAATTGGACTGTCATATTATTGAGTTCCTTGCTGCACTTAACTTAATTTCGCACTTGACTGTGGCGTAGTTAGCTTCGTGAAGGTTGTAGCGTTTATTTCTTTCCTAACTAGACAAGAAAATTTACTCATTTTAACCCTTAGAATCTCTTTCCTGCACCTTTACCACGAGCCCATTTCTACGAAAGCGTAGGTCTTAAACATACCTTTTGTTAGTGTTTCATACAATCAAATATGACCGCCTGCATAGCAAATATGACAATCCTGTTAACGCGCAGTAGCTCACAATGCTGCAGATCTTCTAACGCGACTCACCAACTGTAGATTGCATATCACAGAAAAATGAAGGAACGCGATGCAGTGAACGAGTAGGGGCGTAGGCTGCGCATTATTCTGCTAGTTTAGCATCAATGTATGCTAGTATACAACTGCTGGATTGACACAAATATGACATTAAGTTAAGCAACAAGAATATTAGGTAGTACGAATGTCGACCACGCAACATAATCAGAAAAGAAGTGTCGAAATAAGAGATCGTGTGGCTTAGTGCGAATGCCCTGTTGCCCGAAACTCAATTTAATTATGGGGCTTTACGTGCCAAAGCCTCGACAGGACCATGAGGCTTGCATAGCAAGGGACTCCGGATTACGTTTGACCACCGGGGGTTCCTTAACGAGCACTCATTGGATGGTTCATGGGCGTTTCTGCATTTAGCCCCCACCGAAATGCGGCCATCGCGGACCGGATTTGATCCTGCGGGTTCGGTATTTGCAGCGCAATACCACCACAGCGGGTTGCCTGAAACATTTTGCTTCTTTCACGTAAGTAAACTCGAGGACACTTAAGCACTTTTTCATCATTCATTCATCATCAGCCTATATTTATGTCCACTGCAGGACGAAGGCCTCTCCCTGCGATCTCCAATTGCCTCTGTCTTGCGCTAGCGTATTCCAACTTGCGCCTGCGAATTTCCTAACCTCATCATCCCACCTGACTTTCTGCCGTCCTCGACTGCGCTTCCCTTCTCTTGGTATCCATTCTGTAACCCTAATGGTCCACCGATTATCCATCCTACGCATTACATGGCCTGCCCAGCTCCATTTCTTCCGCTTAATGTCAACTAGAATATCGTCTACCCCCGTTTGTTCTCTGATCCACACCGCTCTCTTCCTGTCTCTTAACGTTACTCCTAAGATTTTTCGTTCCATTGCTCTTTTTGCGGTCCTTAACTTGTTCTCGAGCTTCTTTGTTAACCTCCAAGTTTCTGCCCCATATGTTAGCACCGGTAGAATGCAATGATTGTACACTTTTCTTTTCAAGGATTTGGCAATGCCTGCCGTATGCACTCCAACCTAATTTTATTCTTCTGTAAATTTCTTTCTCATGATCAGGGTCCCCTGTGAATAATTGACCTAGATAAACATATTCCTTTACAGATTCTAGAGGCTGACTGGCGATCCTGAATTCTTGTTCCCTTCCCAGGCTATTGAACATTATCTTTGTCTTCTGCATATTCATCTTCAACCCAATTCTTGCACTTTCTCGATGAAGGTCCTCAATCATTTGTTGTAATTCCTCTCCTTTTTGCTCAATAGGACAATGTCATCTGCAAACCGAAGGTTGCTGAGATATTCGCCATCGATCCTCACTCCTAATCCTTCCCATTCTAAGAGCTTGAATACTTCTTCTAAGCATGCAGTGAATAGCATTGGAGAGATTGTGTCTCCTTGCCTGACCCCTTTCTTGATAGGTATCTTTCTACTTTTCTTGTGGAGAACCAAGGTAGCTGTGGAATCCTTGTAGATATTTGCCAAGATATTCACGTATGCCTCCTCCACTTCTTGATTACGCAATGCCTCTATGGTGGCGTGGAGTAGAGGTAGAACACCCGACTTCAAAGCACTTTTTATGACTTGTTAATCCGAAAGCTTTAATGTCCAATTGAACGCCGCTGAGCGGTCCTTCGAGTTTTGCGCTGCCAGTAATGTTTGCGAGTTCTTCTGCTGGGTATATGTTATCGAGTTGTGGTAATAAATTGGTGCGGGGTATTCTTTTGTACAGCTTCTGCGTTAGCATGTTGGCTTTAGACCGGAATCATTTGGGCGATATTGTTAAAAAATCCAGGACGCCGCATGCGACCGACGTCCTGAGTGACGAGATACCGCAGAAGCAGCAATGGCCGCCAAGGCTTACAGGTGCGCGCAGCAGCTCAAACCCAGTGGGGGTCAGAGAGAGAGAGAGATACGAACCGTGCACCGGTTTCCGAGAGCGAGACGGCGGCATCCGCACGTGCACGTCACGCCACTGCCTCGTCGACGACAACCCGTCTCGCCCCGCGGCGTCGCGTCGCCGTGTCTGGTCCGTCGAGGCGCGCTGGTGACGTGGCGTCGCAGCCAGTGGGAATTTAAGTGACATTTTATTTATTTATTTATTTAAAAATACCATCAGGGCCATATGGCATTAAAGAGGGGAGTAGTTACAGAGTAGTAAAGAAAGACAAATCAAACGAACCAGTGCAGTGAGTTCTAGTAATACAAAGATTCTCCTGATTATACAATGTTAGCTAATGTTTCGCGAAAAAGTTTGTTATCGGTGATGGCTACGATACTTGAGGGAAGGTGGTTCCATTCCTGCGATGTACGGGGGATGAACGACTGAAAGAAAGACTTCGTGTGACATGAATCAATTCCCACCCTACTGCGATGATCGACGCGGTTTGAAATGTATTGAGGCCGCATTAGTCGTCGTGAAGCGTGGTGTGATGGAAAATTTTATGAAATAGCGAAAGTCGGGTGACTTTGCGGCGGTTAGCTAATGGAATAAGTGCTAGGTTAGTCTTCATTGAGGTTATCCTCGCGGTACGGTTATAATTAGAGAGAATGTAACGGGTAGAGTTATTTTGTACTAGTTCAAGTGAGGTAATGAGATTAACGTGACTGGGATCACATATTGCAGATGCATATTCAAGTTTCGAGCGCATTAGAGTCTTGTAAAGCTGTAGTTTTAAAATTGGCGGTGTTTTTGAAAAGTTGCACCGTAAGTATCCGAACATGCGATTAGCATTGTTAATGACGTACTCTATATGAATGGTCCAATTTAAGCTATTCGTAATGTGTACACCGAGATATTTATATGACATGACGAAATCTAAGGTAACGTTGTTAAGATGATAGGTGCTAGGAGTAGAATTAGATCTGGATACGCGCATTATTTTACATTTCTCAATATTTAATTCCATCAACCACTTCCCGCACCAGTCAACTACATTATCCAGATCAGATTGGAGTGTTAAAGTATCATCAGAGCTGTTAATTTCCCGGAAGATAACACAATCATCTGCGAACAGATGTATGTTAGAGGACATTGTAACAGTTAGGTCATTAATATAGATAAGGAATAATAGTGGTCCCAGCACAGACCCTTGTGGTACACCTGATTGTACTTCATTAAGTGGAGAGTTATGACCGTTAGCAGTGACGAATTGGAAACGGTTTGTAAGGAAATGCTCTATCCATTTTAGAAGGTTAGGGTGGATATTTAGTAAGCTCAGTTTAAAAAGTAGTAGATTATGGCATATTTTATCAAATGCTTTACTAAAATCCAAGAATACACAGTCAGCGCAGGATGAGCGAATCCAGGATACGATGCAGCTGATGGGTGAAGGATACCAGTTGAGTTTCGCAGCAATATGATTTTCGAAAGCCATGCTGTGCTGTAGTGAAGTACGAGTTAGACTCTAGAAAGTTTGCCAGATTGGTGAAAACTACGTGCTCTAACAGTTTACAACAACTGCTTGTAAGGGATATGGGTCGATAATTAGGATGCGAGTTTCTGGGGCCGGATTTAAAGATTGGAACCACCTTCCCAATTTTCCATTCTTTTGGAAGTTCACATGAGTTCAGGGATTGTTGGAAAATTTTTGCCAATATCATGGAACTAAAGAGGGTAGTGCTTTTAAGAAATTTATTGTCAATGCAATCAAAACCAGGTGATAAATGATACGGTAAGCTATATATTAGCTTATTAATTCCAGGTACTTCAACAATTACAGGATGCATTGGTAAGTATTTGTACTGGTATGCGTTAGGAGGTTCAACATTGCCAGTTTTCGAAAATTGACTTGTAAATGAATCGTTTATTATGGTCGCACATCTGTTCTCGGAAACACCATTTCCAGATGAATCTTCTAATGAAATAGCGTTATTAGTTTTTGGGTTTATTATTTGCAAGAACTTTTTAAGATTTGTTTTTAGTATTTAGGGTGGTGTACTAGACAAGTAGTTGTCTTTAGCAGTTTTTAGAGCTGCTATATAGATATCTGAAGTGGATTTATAAGCTGCCCAGCGCGCATCGGAGGGAGATGATTTCCCTAAGTGATAGAAGCGCTTTTTCCGGTTAGATAAGCGCTTTAGATTACTGGAATACCATGGCGCTTGCGCATTTGAAATGATTGTGTGGTTAGGGATGTATTTCTCAGTTAATCTGTGAACTGTACTTGCAAACAAATCCCAGTTAGATTGGACTGAACGATCGTCTAAATGTTTAACGCAATAGTCATAGAAATGAGACAGTTCATTAGTTATTGCTACGAAGTTAGCTTTCCGATAATCGCGTATAGTTTTCCGGTGTTTAGACTTATTAGGGATAGGAGCGTTAATTATAAAGTTGAGCGATAGGTGGTCACTAATTCTTGGTAAGTATGTGATATGAGAAACGAGGTCAGCAAGTGTTGTAAGTACCAAGTCGAGGGTGTTAGCTACATTAGTTGAAACCCTGGTGGCCTGAGTGACTAACTGTGCGAGAGAAAAAATGGAGCATAAATTAAGAAAGTCATCATCTTGTTGCGAGAATGGCGAAAGACGTAATGGTAGGGTGTTCCACATTATGTTTGGATAGTTAGAATCGCCTAGCAAAAACAAAGGTTGGGAAGGAAAACGAGAAGATACTATGTTGATAGTGTCATGCAGTTCGTTAATAAATGTGGGGGGTGAAGAAGGTGGCCGATAACAAGTGCCAAGAATCAGTTTAGAGTTACCTAGAGTTAATATAACCCATGTTATTTCTAGAGCGCTGTTAATTTGGATAGGTGATGAAGGTATGTCTTTTGAAACGGCAAGCAGCACACCTCCTCCTCTACGCTCGGTGCGGTCACAGCGATAAATTGTAAACTGGTGCGCATCATGAAATATCTCCGAGTCAAGCACATGTGCGGGCAATCAGGTTTCTGTTAAGGCGATTATTTTCGCACCGCATGTATCTATCATGTAAGATAGAGCGTTACGTTTATTAAGAACTCTTCTGGCGTTAGTGAAGAGTACCGATACTTCGGATGATTTCGGCTGCGATGATATGCTCACTGCCCCTCTGCCTTTCCTAAGGTGAAATACGCGGCACAGTAGTGTCTCGGTGACTGGCCCCAAAGCCAGGCGTATGCATCTCTTGAATGCGGTCCAAGTCAAGGCTGTAGCTGAAGCATTTGTTGTGTATGAACAATCTATTATGGCGCAATCTGAACTGAGGGGAATCCGGTTGCCTCTTAGCAAAATTTATTAGCTTTTTTGGAGAGATACGGGTGCTGGAGGAAAAGTCCTCGCTCACTGAAATGTCATGTTGTTTCAGCTGGTTGCGAAGTGCAAGAATTTCTTGTTTGGCCTTGAAGCTCGTAAATTTGGCTATAATGGGACGGCATTTGGTAGGTGAAAACGGCCCAAGACGGTGCGCGCGATCAATCGAGTCGTTGCTGAAGGATTTAAACACTCCTTTTATCGCGGTTCACAATTTATTTTCTGTTTCGCTCCAGGTTTCTTTAGCGTCTGCAAGACCATGGAAGATTAAGTTGCCACCCGCCTCGATATGTCTTCAAATTCATCAAGGCGTGTTTGAAAGGAATTACTGCGGTCTGTTAAAGTGCCAAATACGTTGTGCATTTCTTTTAATTCTTTTCCAAGTTCATCGAAATTCTGCGATTTCTCTTCAAGTTCGAACAGTCTTTTTTGCATTCTGGTTATTTTTATTTCTATTTTCTTTTGCCCATTTCTAATAGCCTTCACGTGAAGTCAGCAGCCAGTTCAGTTTGTGCTTCCGAACTTTGGAGGGAACGAGCGTGTACATCTTTTAGTAATTGAAACAGTACTTTCATCTGTTTCGCGGGATTTTCCGGTAACGATTATATTTCAGTTAAAGTCTCTGAACGCGTGCTAGGTCCGGGGTTAGTTTCAACATCACCACATTGTAAAAGCCATAGAAGTATAGAACAACAGTCACATGCTACTTCGCACAACACTTGTGGGCATGGAAACAGCATTAAGAATGGGTCGTCAGACCGTTTAGCGTAAAGAGTAGACTTAATACACACCTGCATGGCGAAAAGACGGTGATTAGAAGCTGTGCGAAGCGCACTGTTTCCATGTCCACAGAAAGGCAGGTCAACACGCCACTTGCTTAAATGGACGTGAGGCACTGTTGGCGAAGTCGATGCGGATGGAAGCCCGAAGACAAGCCTTGTAGTCGCAACCACGCTGTCGAAAAATTTTTGGTCATGTCCGTAATCCAGGATTTGCATTGGCAGCAACGTCATGGGAACACGTGATGCTTAACCGTGCACAGCCGATGAACAGGCGATCAGGAGCGTTAGCAATATCTGCATGGCGAAAAGACGGTGATTAGAAGCTGTGCGAAGTGCACTGTTTCCATGCCCACACTTGGAATTTCGCTGCTACAGACATCGGCTTTTTCGGTCAATGGGTCATTTGATGCTTTTGCAACAGGAACAAACAAAAATATAAAAGAAAAACTGTGCGGCGGACTGTACGTATCAGGTACGCAGCCGCATTGGGTGCTTGAAACATCTTGTGCGTGCTGTATAGAGGGTGCATGGATATTATAGGTAAAGAATTGACGCAACCAAATACACGAGTTACAATTTTTTGACGCGTTAGATAGCTAACGTACCTAACTTATCTTAAAGCTAGAGATGGCCTTAAGTCCCAATTTTGTTAATCGTCACCGCTCCCTATCCGTACTGGGCCCATTAGTTTTGCACTTGTTTGAGCACTAGAAAATAAGGAAACATCCCCACTGGCGGTGCCCGGATTCACCGCGCGAAACCGCCATACTCGTAGCTGGTTGGGGCTCCCGTCATCGTCATCACCATCAGCTTACATTTATGTCCACTGCAGGACGAACGCCTCTCCCTGCGATCTCCAATTACCCCTGTCTTGCGCTAGCAGATTCCAACTTGCTCCTGCTAATTTCCTAACTTCATCACCCCACCTAGTTTTCTGCCGTCCTCTACTGCGCTTCCTTTCTCTTGGTATTCATTCTGTAACTCTAATGGTCCACCGGTTATCCATCCTACGCATTACATGGCCTGCACAACTCCATTTTTTCCGCTTAATGTCAACTAGTATATCGGCTATCCCCGTCTGTTCTTTGATCCAGACCACTCTCTTCCTATCTCTTAACGTTAGGCCTAACAATATTCGTTCCATCGCTCTTTGTGCGGTCCTTAACTTAGCACCCCCCCCCCCCCCCTCTCATGATGGGGCTCCTGTACTTGACCTCAATGGCCTGCGCTTACGCTCACCGTGGAGGCGGACATGTTCCGTCCTGGTCAAAAGAGTTGAATACGTGCCTGTCTTGCTTACCGATTCTCCTCGCGTCATTTCGGGTGTCTGCTTCTCGGGCAAACAGACGCCATAGCCGAACACGTGAGATTTCTGCAACAAAGTGCACACTTGTTAGCCTTTTAACTCCTGATGAGAACAGGTTTGAGGAAGTAAAATTATGCCAACCATGGCACAGTGAACTCTCTGAAACGCGGCCACTCCTGCTCGGATGAAGAAACTTAGTGCCGAGCTGCATATACACTAGACTGAACACCTCGCGCGTGGCTAAATTTAGCTCCGATTGCGCTATCCGTGACGCGACAACGGCGCCCTCTGTGCGCGCGACACATGCATTATAGAGTAATTGACTTCTTTTCCGTACACAAAGTAGTAACGTAAGGCGGATGGGCGGAAAGGTTGCCAAGATATAAGCCCATAAAGGATAACGTTATAACTTGTTTTATATTACATGCGGTTTAAGCAAGCAACTCCCTCTAACGTAACTGAAAGATGTTTCTAGTCAGAAACGTTCTGCCCATCTCGAAAAAAAAAGTCTGTGACTTTACAAGACAGCTAGTTAGCACTCCAACGCGTGTTTTATTAGGAGAAAATGGACATAAATTGCTCCTGTCAATTTTACTGACCGTCATCTACATTTTATTCCGTGCCGCCGACCATATCCATGCTACGTTATGCGGCAATGGCATGCTGCCACGTTTAGTTCGATCTCGAGGATAATAGAAATCGTTCTTGACTCAGTTTCAGGGCAAGCGCGAGCCTTAACGTGTAATCGACTGCTTTATCGCAGACAACAAGGCTTGGCGCTGAGCCGTGCTCCCTCAAAGGCTGCAGAAGATAGCGCCAACC
Organism: Dermacentor silvarum; assembly: GCF_013339745.2. Lineage (NCBI taxonomy): Eukaryota > Metazoa > Arthropoda > Arachnida > Ixodida > Ixodidae > Dermacentor > Dermacentor silvarum. The sequence continues at coordinate 370,428,129 of NC_051154.1, read as the reverse complement.
TTTCCTATTCTCAAGTGAACCACTTAGTAGTACAACAAGGGTAGAAAGAGAGAACGCATAGCCTCACGAGTTTCAGCCACACAACAGCGACGACGTCATCTACTTCGTTGGACAGAGTTCATATTGGAGAGACTGGGCCGTGTGGAAACGTGAGTTTAAGGGAGCCTCGATCGAAGGAACGAAGAAAAGCAAGATCAGTAAGCGTATTTGGCGCAGCGCAGCAATTCATGTGGGTGCGTTCCTGAGTTCCAAGAGTCGACTGTCATTGACAGTCATAACGCAAGAAAGAATAATTTTTGTCGCATCTTGCATTATTAGGAACAATTAGAAGTTTTTAAACCTGGCTGGCGTATCGCACCTGGTGTGGAAAGGTGGTTGAATTCTTCCATAAAAATTGTAAAAGATAATAGGGCGATAACGAGAGCTTGCAGTAAGGTTAACGTTGGCTTTGATATTTTTTCTTTAATTCTCGGCACTAAAGTGCGCTTGTGTGGAAAGAAATAAAGAGGGGAAGGAGATGACTGCAAGAATGTTTGAACATCGTGGGCAGCCTGGGCGCAAAAACGGTTGTTTAAACCGTGTAGGTCTACGCATGCGCATTATTTTGCCCACTGAATTTCTTCGAGTAAAATTCAGTCGAGAATCAACGTGCTGCGCGTTGGCGGCATTCCACTGCATTTTATTCCTGGCACGTTGCAGTGATTAATGAATCAGCACTAACTATAACCGGACTTCCAGTTCTTTCATTCAGTACTCGAACGAAAAGAAAAAAAAGTCATTGGCCTGCGCGGCACACGCAGAACAGTCACAGCGTAAGTGGTGGAGCGGCTAAAGAGTAGCTACAATTTCGGCACCACGCACAACAGGGTCTTCGCGCCAAAGTCTCTTCGCCTCGTCTTGATGAGAACGATCTGAACTGTCCGCCCGGCGTCGACGGCGAGCTGCGGCTTGTAATGCTCTCTGCACAGCAGTCTGCTGAACCCGATGATGCCTGGTTATAGCCGCGCATGTAGCTCTACGATTCACTTCTTCAGCAACGGTTCGTACCTTGCGAGGAGACGCCATAACGTGTACCGAGAGGTATCCAGAATACGTGGCGCACATCTCACATCGGGATCACGTTGATCGCGCGCCTCGTCTGAATCGCATCTCGCACGCTGCGTTTGCAGGCAGCTTAACTAGATGGCGCCACCATGCTGGCAGAGGCTGGGGTTCGCGTTGATTGCGCGCCTCGTCTGAATCGCTTCTCGTCCTCTGCACCTGCGCACGCTGCATTTGCAGGCGCCTTAACTAGATGGCGCCACCATACTGGCGGAGTGCGAAGGCTGGGGTCGTCTGCGCCTGCGAGCCTGCCTAGGGCGCGTTTATAGGGCATCTTCCCGCTCCCGGAAAGCAAGCGCTTGCGTGGCTGAGTGGTGAAGTATCCGCCTCCCGTCCAGCGGGCCTGGGTTCGATCCCGGCGGCGACCGGTTGCATTTTTTTCTCATTTCCGGTGATAGCGGTTACGGTCCCCAGCGGCGGCGGCGGAGGACACCATCGCGAACCAAAACGGCTATTAGAATGAGCCCATAACAGCCCATAACTCCACTACGGCGTGCCTCATAATCAGAACTGGTTTTGGCACGTAAATCTCCAGAAAGAAGTTGCGGTTTCATTCATTGCCTCTATGTTATCTTCATCTTCCTGTTCTAAAGCTGCATATTTGTTTGCGAGCACCAGCCTGAATTGGCCTGCTTTTACCCTTACTGCGTCTAGGTTGGCCTGTTTCTTCTTGACTAATTTTATTCTGTCTCTCTTCAAATTGAGAGAAAACCTAGACCTCACTAACCTATATGTTCACTGCACTTTACCCTACCTAACACTTCTACATCCTGCACTATGCTGGGGTCGGCAGAGAGTATGAAATCTATTTCATTTCTTGTCTCTCCATTGAGGCTTTTCCACGTGCCCTGGTAATAAGACTCGGCAAACACTCCTAATCGCTGCTAATTGCAGTGGTTCCGCTTATCCATGTGTCCGTGGTGTAACGGTTTCAATATCGTGCTTCTGTGCTAGACGTCCTGTGTTCGAATCCTGCTTTCGGACAACTTTAGTCATGTTTATTTGATTATTTATAATGCAGTACTTCCTTACCTTTTTCCGTACCGCGCCCATTGGGCCTCGCCAGCACTCTATCGGTGATTTGAAACGCTGCTTTCGAGAGCTTCCGCGCCGCTCACGGACATACTGTGCTATCGGACCTGAATGAGGAGATCTATATATTAGTTTTCTAAGCACTTCGCTTTTTTACCGCGAGGCAGTGATTTCTAAACGCGCTCCGAAGTTTCGTGATCGTCAAAGGAGAACGAAAAAATGGCCGTCCGCTACCGATGGTGTTAAACGCAGCTTTGGAGACCTACCGCGCCGCTCACGGACATACTGCGCCAGCACACGTGAAGGAGGAGAAACTATATTTTTGTGTTCTAAGCAGTTTGCTTTTTCCCCCCAAGCGGGGATTTTTAAACGCGCTCAGAAGTTTCGCGATCGTCAAAGCAGAACGCAAAAATGTCTGGCTTCAGAAACGGTGCGCGCGCTTCGGGAGATCGCAAATATCGCGATTCCGCGGTCTCTGCGGCTGATATTATCGATACATCGAATAGCAGCGAGTCAGAGGACGCTGACTTTTCGTCGGACTTTGCGTCTGAAAGCGACGATGACGCAAACCAGCCCGGAACATCGGTGGCCACAGCCGGGCACGGCCAATTGTAGTGCTTTCAGTTAAATTTTTGTAGTGAAGTATCTGTACAACGAAAAATTTATATTTTTTCGGAGATAGTGCCTAATAGATGGAAATACATTTTTTATATCTCATAATTTTCATAAATTTTTTTGCTTAGTAGATAAAAGCGTGTCTTTACAAACATTGTTCAATTTTATCGCACAATCATGGTTTGAACAATTGACATCTTTTTTATGGCATACATGTAGTTAATAAAACTTTCATGCGTGAAAAATGAACTTATTTTGCTTTCTGTTTATGAATAACATGAAATATTGAGTGCAGTTGTTCCTTCAGAAAACAACATCTGCCGTAACATACAAGAAACACCTACGTATTTTTCCCATGGTAGGGAAAGAGTTAAAAACTATCTCTTTGCAAAGTGACGAAGCCATTTAAAGCCAGAAGGACGAAGTTTAGTCAAATCCAAGAAGTGCACATCACTCCCATGCTAGTTGAGCCACACTGCTTGCAGCTCCCGTAGACAGTAGCGCCACAGTAATTGCGTGGTGTGTATAATTGCCTCTAGTAATTGTATAAAACTCTGTGCTCCCCACCTTGCGATCGTTGAGCACGGATACCCTGGGGGCCGACGTGCAACCTGCGCGAAACTTCTCTGATAAACTGCGGAATGTGACCTCGCTCCTTTCAACAGCAAGCCAACAACCAGCGCTCCATCTTGCCAATGTGCCACGAGATAGCAAGTAACGTTCTGTCTCCTTGGCGAAGCCATCTTGCACAGTCTGAGCATAGCTTTGCAGACCTCGTCATTGGCTTGATCCACTTTCACAGACAAGTTTTAAAATAGGCGTTTATCTTTGCAAGAGGCAAACCGTATTAGACTTCTGTGCCTTTAATTTACAGCACGCGAAAGGGTGTCAACACTGATGAGGGATCTATCCCATTCCTTGGATCTACCAGGCACACATGCTACGTGGAAGTGATAGCGCATCAGGCATAGCCGGAATCGCTGGCTTCTTGGTGGCGTAGCATCAATGGCCATTTATCCCAACACACATAGAAATGGTTTGTGTTAAGCTTCAAGAACAACTTCCCAGCCACGTATGTACTCATCAAATGGTTCGACTGCCAAAATCAGCGCGATCGCTTCTTGGTCGACCTGGGAGCACCTTTGCTCGGTTCTTGTTAGCGGACGAGATGCAAAAGCAATTGGGCTGTAGTGGCGTAGTGGCTCTGGCGTCGCACTGCTAAGCCCGAGTGCGCGGGATCAAATCCTGACTGCGGCGACCGCATTTCGATGGGAGCGAAATGCAGAAACGACCGTGTACCTTGCACGTTAAAGAACGCCAGGTGGTAAAATTAATCCAGAGGCCCCCGTTATGGCGTCCCTCATATTCATATGGTAGTTTTGCCACGTAAACCCCAGAATTATTAAAGGTAACTGACCTGCGCTGCTTGCCATTTTGTATTTCGAACGAAACAGCTCCCAGGCCAAATGAGTATGCGGCCGTCCAAGGAATTGTTGGTAGCGTGGCGTCGTACATTGCTATACACTGCGCCGAACAGATCAGTTGTTTAATTTCTTTGAATAATTATACTCTGGTACAGTCTAGAGTCACACGGTGTCCTTACGCTCCCAGTCTAATCACGCATAGGCGCTGTGGCTTGTGCTATATGTGGCAGAAGCGCCCTAAATGATTGACCATGCCAGTAAACTCACTTTTATAACATTTTTGGTTGGCTATATAGATTACTGATGGCTTTCATCTTAGCAGGATCAGGCCGCATGCCTTTTTTATGCAGAATATCACCCAAAAAGCGCACTTGTTTGACACCTAACAAGGACTTGTGTCAATTCAAGGTGACACTTGTGCTAGCTAGTCGCTCATCGTGCTGATATCCGTCGGCATACTGACTGATTCAGCAGCGACAGATGACAGAGGCAGTGCAGTGACCTCCGTATTTGATTCATTACTTGCGCAGTGGAAACAGCCGTGACTCAGTGCTAGCTCCACTCGACCCACAACTCGTGGAGCCGAGGTCAGATCGTAGGTTGGACTGCACATTGGATCGCATTTTGTTTTAAATTCGAAGCATTTCTTTACCTAGACGGCGCCAAGATCAGAGCAAGTTCACGTGCGACGACGTGTCAAGCTTGTCTCTGAAAAATGTGAGCCAGTCGCGGAGACAGTGAAGCTCAAAAGGCCGCGGGACATAGCGCAAACAAACGCCAGTTACAGTGCGAATTAAGGTGGCCCGCGTCGGCAGGTGATGCACGTGAGCACACACGTGAGCTCCAACACCAACATGCTGTTGTTGTCAGGCTGTTGCCGTCGTTCTGCCGTCGTTTCGGTGCCTTCATGACACTGTGATCATTCATTCGTTGTCAGGTACCTTTCTGCCGTTCTTACTCTTGCTATCACTGCGTTATCATATCGATGTCACCACTCCGTCTTCGAGCCATCGTCGTCATACCATCATCATCATTCCATCGTGGTCATGCCATTGGCGACATCGCATCTTCATCACAAATTCACCGTCATGCCGTCGGGGTCATTCCGTCGTCGTCACTTTGTAGTAGTAACCACACTGGCGTCGTCAGTTTGTCGTCATACCTTACCGTCGTCGTGATTGTAGTTTCGTCAACCATTTGTCGTCATGCCTTTGTCATCACACCATTGTACTCAATTTAAGGTCGCCATCCCATCGGCACCGCTCCAGCATCGGCATCACGTTGTCGTCACCCCATTGCCGTCATACCGTCCTCGCCACTCTTTGCGCACATTTATTTCTTATTTTTATTTATTTGCAGAATACCTGCGTCGCCACGAGGGCATTATCGCAAGGGGGGGGGGGTCAGTTAGATAAAGATATGTTAGATAATTCACAGAAATAAAGAATAAATACACAATGCAAAGCAACATCAAGGTGGAACATACAATGAGTCAACATTTTCAAGCGTAATAAAAAATTTAAACATAGTTCAGACAGTAATGCATTGTCACAAACACAGGGGCGAAAAAAAGTTACGTCGTCTATACCTTTCAGAAATGCTTCGCATGACATTGATAATCGTGAAGGATGGTTTCACCCTTAACTTACTGGGGTGCAGACCTACGCAACTAACCATGTCAGTTCTAGCTATCGGAAAGACGTAAAAATTGCTGCCCCTAGTTATCAGCCATAGCCTCTACACAAAAGTTACGAAAAACTTGTGGCTACGAAAATTCCTTAATTTACAGTATGTTTTAAAGTGTGATGCAAAATGCACTTTGAGCCCTATATAGACACGTATTAACGTCGTCATTATAATAGACCGATCCGACCGACTGATCTGCGCACGCGCCGGTTTTCCGGACGTAACACTGCCACCATCTTCGTTGTAGTCAACTGGTCAACCACAGCACCGCAGTCCGCGCTCGCTGAGTACTGCGCACGAGCTTCCCAGACATCTCTGCGACTCCACCACCGAGAAACATTCGTCATGTATTTTAAGAAATTACATCGGCTGTTCATTGCAGCATGCGAGGCGAACGTTGAAAAGTGCCTGCTGCTCGTTCATTTCGGTTGTTGCCTGCTCATTACGCGTTGAGTATCGTATTTGTTCGAGCTTTGTATGTAGTACATGCTGATGTACGCGGTCGTTTTGCGTTACTATTTTTGCACATGTGCATCTCGGTGACTGCAACGTTAAGTTTGCTTAGCGACGGACATAATAGGATTTGTATACCTGTTGGAGACAGGTTCGAAATGCTGCGCCGAAACTTTCATGCCCTAATGATGCTTACCTACATGGGTTTCCCGCACGACTTGCAGACTTCGGTAACAGCGATATATAGAAGTTATTAGGTAAGCTAGGCGGCGTTTTTAGCATAATAACGCCGATAGCCAATCGTTGCCAAGTCATCGATAGGCATTCAATAGCTAATCGATAATCGATCTATAATCAATAAATTCCGAAAAATTCTGGGGATGACTTGGTAGTTATTATAGCCAAGCCCAAATACGTGGCCAATACCTTGCGAAAGCCAATCGATAGTCAATCAATAGCTAATAATAATCAATCAATAATCAATGAATTTCGGAAAATGCTGGGGATGACTTGGTAGTGCTTTGCCTAGCCCAAATACGTGGCCAATACCTTGCGATAGCCAATCGATAGCCAGTCAATAGCTAATCAATAATCTACAAATAATCTATAAATTTCGGGAAGTCTAAGTACGCGGGTGTTTTCGCATTTTGCCCCTATCGAAATGCGGCCGCTATTCGTCCCCGTGTTTCTTATCGCGCTGTGTACGTACTACCAGTACCACCTTAATATCCGTTGGATCCACGTCTCTCGACGCTTTCGCTCTTTAGAAAAGACATAGAATCCGAAGCCTTTGTCCCTTGTGTGGTTGCTGTAGCACCCAGGAACGCAGCAGGTCAATCCTCCCATCGCACGATGGCTCTACACGAACCTTAAAAATTGTCAAAAATCGTTCGGAAACAGGACGCACAGGCACTCCGGGCGGCTGGAGCGGCCGGATGACTACAAGTACCAGCATGCACCGCGGCAGTGGTGGCGTCGTGAAACTGGCCGGTGGGATCGGTCTATTGCCAGATACCTGAGCAGGTATACCGGCTGCTTCGAAGGTCGCGCGTGCAAATGCGAAAATTCCTTGATTCTGTCAAATTCACTGTAAAGAAGTTCTTTATTATTTATACCAACGTTGCCTTCATCCCAAAGAAATTCTTCAATTATGACAGTGACAATCTATACTGTTGCACCAAACAGAGTTGGACGCCAGAGAACTCACAGAACACTCCATATATTGTTTCGCGCCGTAACGTTAAGAACAAATTTCATTTGATTTTGTTAAAAATCGATTACCGCTTTGCCGTAGTGTCCTTCAGGTCACAGAAGGCCAGTATTTATTAGTTTGCACAGTTCACTTAAACAAAGTTTGAGTTCAACAAGCAAGTTGTACCAAAATGACACAGTAGGACTCCGACAGAAAGCTTAATTAAACAGGGAGCTGTAGGCAATTGATCCCACTCAGACCGATGGCAGTTACTTTCGAACTTGTCGCACATCATTTCGAACTGCGCATAGATATCCACTACATAAGCGCGATTATATAGGTGCACCTGGGCTCTGGAGAGAATTGATGGTAATAGCGTAAGATGATAAAACATAGTTGACAGTATATTGAAAATAGCAGTTGCAAAACCCAGCAGATATCTGATTAATTCATGTCTTATTGAAAACTGCCATAGCGTTACTCATTACTCTGATAAGTAAATCGATTACTCTCTTTTATCGCTTTTATGCCTGTTCATCGTACCAAAATGAAACAACCACTAAGCACAATGAGGACAACCTGATAACTTTAAAATAGGCTTCGTTTATTACTTCAAGTATACTCAACTGCAATAGTAGAAAATTAAAGGAAAATAATCGATTAAGAAATTGCTCCCAAAATATACGCAGACAAAATAGGCTGTTCATGTTGCGCCCGCGCAAACACCAATACATCAAGCCGTTGTCATCGGCTGGAAAGTGTTTCACACAACGGCACGAAACAGCTACCACGGAGCCAACGAAGACACTTCCGTACCCGTAGTCATGGATTGGCCGATGGGAACAACGCCTGCCATCGCTGCTGTCCCAGCGGTCACTTAGACAACGTCCGCAGGCGTCAGACACACAGCCATGCGTTAGACGTTGCGTTGAGGGGGCTGAGCAATGGCACTGGCCACGAGGTGCCCTAGCGAAAGTTCCTCACCGCTGGAAGGACGCCGATAACGCCATTCTGTCCATTGCATTATAGCAGACCCTCTACCAGATGACGATGGTGTTGGCATGCTTGTTGAGGATACACACATGGATGGCATGAGACGGGACGTGACTGCACTTGTCTGTGGACCGCCCCAGGCGTTGACCTCCGTGCAGCGTCTGCTGCTCCCGCCGGCGTGCCAGATGTCGCAGAGGCGTTGCTCCCTAGACTTGACTCCCGAGATACGGAGGGTGGATGGCTGCTTGCACCCGCGGTCCTATCTCAAACGGCGGCCGATGCATCCTGGTGATCTCGCTGCCATCAGCCGTTGGCGTGCTCAGCAGAACAGGTACGTGAAGGAGGGTGGCCCCACCCTCCTTCATCCACCCGAATGTAGCTTAGTGCTACATTCGGGTGGATGACAATTTTCTCTTTCATGAACTATCGTACACCAAGCGCGATTCCGCAGAACTGATTTGCCATTGTGTGCCTGTGTTTCGAGCTGTCGATTAATTCATCCTCTCGCAGTGATCTGCTAGTCTCCTGGTTAGCTATGATGAAAGATTGACTGCTCCCGAAAGGCCTTGGTCTGGCTCGGACTCGAATCCTTGCCAGTACGAATGTTTCCTCAACTGCGAAGCTTTCTTTTTCAGAAAGCGTAAGAATTTTCTTTGTAGCTTCGTGTTTCGTTCGGGTAGGTGACAACTTCCTCTTTTATCGTTTTTCACGTGAGACATCCCCCGGCTTCGAGCTTACTGGGTTTGTTTTCTTTTCGCTAAATCTCTGGTTCGCAAATTTTGCTGACTCTTAAATGGTGCTCGGTGACTGCAGATCACGCATTTCTACTTGCATCTAAATACAGAGAACAATAGTTTTTGAAAAGGGCGAGCCGTCTAGCAAGGCAACAACGCCATATGGCAATACAGGTTGTTTCATTTTAGCTGCACCAAATTCTTTAAAATTGCCTGTGGCAGATAGCACAGTTGTAATCATTAATCTAAACTACTCGATGAGGCGGCCATTACTTCCACGAGAAATCAGAACGCCTCATTGAATAATTAACGTAATTACGCTAATTAAAAGTTTGAATAATTATTTTACGTTACATCTTTGAATCTACGAATTATAGCCGCTGAGTTTGCAAGGCGTATCCACTTGTAACGAATTCTCAGTAGGACGTTCTGGCGGGCTAGTTGGTTTATAGCTTTTAGACGTTTATAAACTGCGCAAAAAAACGAAGACACAAGAAAGAAAACACACACGAGACCACGAGCGCAGACTGCCAACTGTTTATTTCTGGGATAGCAAGCAGCATATATTTCACTCATGATCCTGAACACGTGCCCCCATTGTCATTGTCACATGTGCCGATAAACACAAAAAAATGTGGTTGATCCCTCTTATATAGGAATCGGTATAGAACACGAAAGTGAAACGTGTCTTCACAGAAGTAGTGTAATGTTTATTGCACATTGATATATAATGTCTATTGGTGTTTTGTGGCTAAAGCGCCCTTAGGCGTTGATGCACCCACGCTGACGCCTGGTGGCACGTCTCCTCCATCACGACTACCAACGTCGATGACCATGAGCAACCGTCGTGCATATGGAAGCTGCACTACGCTGCACACGCTAGCACAACGCGAAAGACGAAGCACGTAACTGACACACTAATACAACGCGCAAGACAAAGCACGTAACTGAATCGTCACCGAGTCAAATCAGCGCGTCGTAATTGCAGCCTCCGCGATCAACTTCAGAAACATTTTCAGAGCTAATTGCGGAGGCCACGCTCCGCTGTGCTGAGTACGGTGAACGCCAGTGGCGTTGGTAGTGCTTCTTGATGCCAGCGTCCCTTCGAATGCTGGCATCGAGGCGTCGTAGTGCTGAGACCACCGAAGCGTTCACTGTCGGTGCGCGTTAGTGTCATAATGCAGTACTTCTCTTTTCTGCTCGTAGGCGGCGGCACCGCCCCGAGCAAGAGCGCGGGTACACGGAGGAGTGTTAGATATATAAGGCGCGTCTGTGTAGCTCTCTGCAAATGCGTTTGTGGCGCAATGGGTTAAACGCTCGGCGATCTATCGTCGCGGACCGAGAGGTCGTGGGTTCGATTTCCAAATTTTGCATGTTTGTGGAACTTTTTTTTCTGGTTTCTTTCTTTGTATTATGTTCTATGACGTAGTTCCGTGACGGAAATACGTCAGTGAAGTCTTGGTGGACCCCGGCATAAAACACTTTCGTGTTAAAAAACAAAAAAATATATATCTGCTGTGTAACCTTGTAAACAGGATTGCGACAGACGATCACCAAACTAACCAAGAGCCGTTCTTGCTGCGTCATCAAATGAGGGAGAGAAAACCGTGAGCATGTGAACGAAACGAAAATTGCAGATGTCACTTAACAAATAACCATGGTAAAGGTGTAGGATGAGGTGATAAATACGTTTGAATAAAAAATAAAAAATAAAAATGAATAAGCTGGTTCAGGACTGAACCAGTTTCAAGATAATCATTTCCAAAGTGTCCGACGAAATGCATGGGCGTTCCAGTTACCTTCTGAGGAAAACGCTGCTTTATGCATTGAAGCACAAAGTTAACTAGAACGTGCATGCAATTCGTCGGACACTTTGAAAATTAATATCTCGAAACTGGTTCAGTCCTGAGAATTTGTTCCAAGTGGATACGCCTTGCGAACTCAGCGGCTATAATTCATAGAGTGAAAGATATGCCATAAAATAATTAATTAAAATTTTAATTAGCGTAATTATGTTATTATTCAATGAGGCGTTTTGATTCCTCGTGGAAGTAATGGCCGCCTCATCGAGTAGTTTAGATCAATGATTATAGTTGTGCTATCTGCCACAGGCAATTTTTAAAAATTTGGTTCAGCTAAAATGAAACACCTTGTATATGTCTTCCCAGGGATTCACAGAAGAAATGGGCATAACAAGCCAACTGCATCCGTCATCATACAATTCTCCCAACGCATCCAAGTTAACGCACTTGTCAGAAATTAAGAGTGGGTGAATTTGCCACACTTGAACAGAAATTAGACATTATTTGCAATACGTGAACAATTGGAATAAATTCTTCAAGTGAATTTTGGCAGTAGCGCAAGGGAATGGCGACACAGAGGAAACTAAGCACACACGACAAGCTCTGGGCCAACAACGCGCACTTTGTCGCAAACTGCAAGGAATAAATACGCCCTCATACTACGAGCATACGGCAAAACATTTGACGCCACCGAATCCGCAGTCAAGCCCAGTGGGTAGATGGAACCGAAATGCAAAATTCGTGGTTTTCCTTCATGTGAAGAGTTGCGGTGATTTCGCATGCTCTTTTATTTCTGTGCCTGATTATGACTTCTGTTCTTTCAAAAAAACTACATGGCTATGCGCTGACAGATGTAATCATGGCGTGGCCTTGAAATTGTGCTGGCGTAACCTCCCATTAAGGCGGGTGCCAGTCTAGCCAGTCTACATTTTTCCAAAGGACAGTTGAATCTTGTAGACCACGCCACAAACACAGGAAACAAAACGATCGCGATTGGCTTACAGTGCATAGGTTTTTACTTGACTGACCTGGCTTTTTTTCGATAGCGGCACAAGGCTCTCCGGACTTTCCAAAGGGCTCGACCAACATCTTACATCAAATCCCTTGGCCATCTTATAAAGCCGATGCAAGAACCCGTGTGCATAAAGAACCACTGCTACTTGATTCCGCCTGCTATTCTGGCCTTCGCGTAAATCATGCCGAGAAAGTGACAGCTTCAATGTTTTACACAGTCTATTGGGAAAGGAAGATAAAGCACAGTCCGGGAAGCCGGCGTTTTTCAGACGAGGTAATTGTGCTCGAACGCTGCGTAACATAGGTAAAACACATGTAAAAATCCGTAAGCATGTGACTACAGCCAAATGCCGTACAAAGCACTAAGCAGAATTTGCTATAATAGAATGCTTGGGAATGGCGTCCTGTTGCCAAGACGTAGGACAGCAGCTAATGTGAGTGGTGGCCCTGATGTGCTGAGTCTATTATTTCAGTGAACTGTGGTGGTAAGCCTGGTGAGTCAATAAAAAGCACGGAACTCAGGTGTTTCTTGGATAAATTAGCCCGGTATCTCGTCTTCCCAGTTTCGGTTCTGGAGAAACATTGCTTAGAAATTTAGGTAGTGTCAAAAAATGTTTACGTTTTAGGTCGGGACACTATTCATAGTCTAGTAATTTGTAGAAATTGATAGAAATTTCTGCATTGTACCTTGCAGTTCAAGATGTCGTTTGACTGAGAGAGAGAGAGAAACGTGGTGTGAAAGGCAGGGAGGTTAACCCGAAAAGATTCTGGTTTGCTACCCTGCACTGGGGAAAGGGAAAGGGGAAATGAAAGACAGAAAAATAGAAAAGAAAAAAAGCAGTCACGAAAAAAAAAATACAAGGAATAAAAAATAGAGGAGGTTCGAAACGTCTGTAAGAACTATAGTCTGTCAGAAAGTCCACTCGATCGCAAAAACTTTAAGAGTGCCTTGACTGACTTGTTGTGTGACGACTGCATAGGCCGGCGTTCCAGGACTGTCTGCTCCGAAAGCGGCCGGTCGTCAATACGCGCCAGAGCGGTCGCGAGTGACTGCCTATGTGTGCTGTATTGGGGACAATGACAAAGTACGTGCTGGATAGTTTCCTCGTCGTCGCAGTGGTCACACGCAGCACTATCCTCCCATCCGATGCGGAAAGCAAACGACTTTGTAAATGCGACACCAAGCCACAATCGGCTAAGTACCGTTGCTTCGGGTCCGGATAGTCCAGGTGGAGATCGAAGTCGAAGACAGGGGTCCAGTCGATGCAGATGTGTGTGCTGCAAACTAGGTGTGTTCCACAGCGATTGTGTGGCATCGTTTGCAAGCACTCGAAGTTTCGCTGCTGCATCTGTTCTTGACAGCGGGATTGGTTCCTGCGCGCCGTCTTCGTGAGCAGATCGAGCCGCTTCGTCGGCATATTCGTTGCCCATTACGCCACAGTGGCTAGGGAGCCACTGAAAGGTGACGTCGTGTCCTTGCTCGACGAGGTAATGAAGGAGCTCTCGGATTTCGAGGACTAGTTGTTCGTAGGGTCCACGGCGTAAGGCGGAAAGCAAGCAATGTAGAGCTGCCTTGGAGTCAGTGAAAACACTCCATTTGTTAGGTGGTTGCTCACGAATTATGCGAAGTGCGCTACAAAGAGCAGCAAGCTCCGCAGCTGTCGATGTCGTCTGGCGTGATGTCTTGAACTTCAAGGTGGAGACTTTCGCAGGAAAGAACACTTATCCTGAAGAACCGTCCATGGTGGTTGAACCATCAGTGTATAGATGGGTATGATCACTGTATTTTTCGTAAGCAATTCAATTACTTCGAATTGAAATGAACCTGAGAGTGCATCCATATCCTAGCTAAATGGATTCAGAAATATTTGTACTTCCTCCTTCTTGGCATCACCTTCAGAGCATCGATTGCAAAATAGTGTGTGCAGACCATCGAGGACTCTTATAGCAAACAGGGTAGAAAATTTTGTATAAGACTCCGCGCTAATCTTTGAACAGCAACGGAATGCTCCCAGTTTTGATTTCGCAGCTGCTTCTCAAGAAATATTTTTTCTTTGAAGCATTTTATGTCGATGTATAGGTCATGAATGAGGTTTGCCCCAGCTTGGAGCTACAAATTGAACTTATTAATTTGGTCCGGTAAGTCGACGCAAAAAGCCATTTTCCAAAGGCAGTCGTCGGTCAGTATTGGCTAAGGGGCGATACTACAGAGCAAGGAACTATACATTTCATCCTTAAGGTTAAGGAAACGAGATAAAACATTTCCGCAGCTCAGTCATCGAGTTTCCGCGTGATACGTCACGTGTATACGAACTCAGATTCTGTCGCTTTAAAAATTTTCGGAAATGGCTGATTGAGTACATGCGACCTCATAAGCTTCGATGTTAAACAACATGTTTTATAACACAGGACATGCCCGCCTATTTCCCACAGATTCACCTAGTGGTGAATCATCCCAGACAACACAATGACACCCTCAGGACGACCTCAGTACATACAATTGAGCACGTTTAGACGTCCTCACGATGTCCCCACATGAGCCTCAAAACATCCCTATCAAGTCTACATGTCCGGCCTCGGCACGTCCTCGGGACCTCCCCAGGAAGCATTCGAGGATCTTTCCAGTACTGCGTTCAGGACATTTTGAAGACCTAGGCATTCGCTGCGCCCAGTAAAAATCCTTTATTTTGTTCATTGAAGTTCAGTGTTCTCGTCCACTAAGTGAGAAATTCAGGCTTAAAACTGCAATATGCACTTGCGGCTTGACAGAGCATACTTTTGATCCCCGTTGCACAGGGCTCAGTATATGACCACACGAAATGAAAACGTAGACCCATAGCGATGCACACAAACCTATTTTATTAATTTCACTTAATAACGGCACATGTCACACTGACAAGGAAGGTTGAAAGTAGCGTGATAAAGCCAGGAGACTTCTCCCCTTGAAATGTCTTCATCCGAAAACAGAACAGCGAGAGCCCATAAGAGACACTCAAAGAAATAACCAACAGCACATTTTGAAAAAACAACTTACGTTCAGACACAAAGAAATAACAAACTAAACAGTTTATGCCACGTACTTGGAAGCACTGCAGCACAAAATTATTGTATGAAGCACCAAAGCAACCTCTGCTGATTGAATGTTGCTCTTTATGGCATAATCAATCCACTCGGAAAATTGTTTTTTCCATAACAAATAATACTTTTCACTTTCTTAGCCGTGACAAGATTTAAAAAAAAATGAAGTACAACTTCATCAAGCTTTGAGGCCGAGATAGCGCGATATTTTGCCGCCGGCCAGTGCTAAAATCTCAGACTGCTTGGGTGTTTGCAACAATGCCCTTGTCGGTAAAAGCAGCGTGGAAAGGCAGTTTTGGTAGCGGAGAGGTTGAGAGTGATGTTATAGCGCAGTTGAACCATGGAGAAACGATCGCCAGAAACGCTAAAATCAACACTTTGGAACTTTCCAATATCGCGACCAGGCACAAAATGTCACAAACCTATTGCGATAGCTTTGGCGATTTTATTTATTTTGTTCTACCGGCAAAGTGACACCGCGATTTCTAGCACCCGTTCCATCCGACACAAAGAGCTCCGCGGCAAAGTCGCGCGAAGCCGTCTGATTCAATATGTAATTAATGGAGGTCCTGTCCAAGCTGTTCGCTAAATGAAAACACGTGCTAATGTGTCCATTTCATCCCCGCACAAATCTACGTTCCACTTTCCGCCACCCCGAAAAACGCTAGACTTACCCGATGTTCACTGCCATGTTTTTCATCGGGTGCGACTGTTTTCACAACAAATCCGTGCAGGGGCTGGGCCTCGCCTCGATGACGTATCACCATTTTCTTTTTTTTTTCGACGAAGACGACGACGCTCGAACGCAATCATGTGGTGCGCATGAATGTATGCTCCGGAAACGTAGCTGTATGGCGTATAACTTATAGTCGCTATGACGCTCGCTTAGAGGCCAGGCCTACGCGGGTTCGAATCCCGCGTTGGCTAGAAACTTTTTTTCTTGGTATCACGCTTTTCTTTTTTTCCTCTCTGTTTGGCGGCGCGGTTGGTTGAACCGCGGTGCCGGGCGCCGACGCGAACCGGCGGTCGTTGGGGTGTTGCTACGCTGCGCTCCGCAACACCCCGAATAAAAAAATACTGCTCCAGTCAGATAGACTGCTCCCTCCCTGACAGTGAGATTATATTTGGATCATCAAAACAGTGATTACTTTATTTAGGAATAGCATCGAGGCCCTTAAAAGCCGCCACAGTTGTGCCCAGTCACCAACAGCTCAGCGTGTTCTCCGTTCCCGCCGCCAAACAGAGAGGAAGCCTCACCAGCCCAGCGTGTTCTTCGTTGTAACGCCGCCAAACAGAGAGGAAGAAAAAAAAAGAAAATGGTCATACGTCATCGAGCCGAGGCCCCGCCCTTGCACGGATTTGTTGTGAAAACAGTCGCACCCTTTTTCTTCAATGCTGCGCTTGGCTTGGACTGGCTTGGCTTGACTTCTCTAATAAAAGGTGCCAATGTGCCAGCAGGTAAAGTAAATGGGGTGGCTTGGTCGCTGACATCGTGGGATACCTTGCTGGTTCACTCTTCCATTCCCAACCACAACTGTTATTGCTCGCGGGTATTCAAAACAATACAAGTTGCAAAAAATGGTTCAATCAAACGCAATGGTAGGGCATCAAGTCCAGTTGATCAGAGTTTAACTCCACATAAAAAATATCAAAATTGAGCTCGATGGCGCAATAACGATCACACATGAAGTATAGACCTTTATTTTTCGTTCATCAACCGAAAAAATTGTAAAAATGTCAATTTCAGGGTCTCTTCTAACATAAAGCTAAATGTCCTCAAAAGGCTTTGTAGCGGACGTTCTTTGGACAATCACACATCCTTAACAAGTCCTGCAGAAGATGTTTTGAGGATGAACCAGTGAATGTCCTCCCGAGGATGTACCGAGGACGTTGTAAAAACTGCGAGGACGTTTGTACCACTTGAGGACGTCTTGAGGACGTCGAGTGTTGTCTGGGATGCTGCGCAAAAACATTCAGTTTGAGATTCCGCAGACTTAAGCAGCATTTATTATTTGCTCTGCGAGTCCTTTTTTAACTGCAGATATGTTTACCCTCCTATCAATTCAGCCCATGCGGTGACAGACATTCGCAAGCTATTGAAGAAAAAACGCCGCTTGCCTCCGGAGGGTACGGGCATGCTCCACTTCGGCTCCGTCATTTTTTACTCTTCGTGGCAGATAATCGATTGGGAATGGCTTGAATTCTATTAGTAGTGGTCTGTGAAGGTGCCCGGCACCAGTTCGCACCCTGTTTGGATAATTCCCATCCAGATTGTCCTATTTGCCGTTAATTTTCCTCTGACGCCGGGCTGGCCTGCTAGGCCTAACGAAAGCCGCCGGCTACTGATCGCCCCGTCTCACCTCCGGATCTGCGTCGCAAGATGCTGTACCACGTCGAGGGAGAAGAGCTTTCGGCCCAAGAATTTGAAGATGACCCACGGTGGTCTCGAGACATCCAGGCCAGCAACAAGGTATACCCCGCCCTGAAGCAAGCGCTGGCGAGTGACACGTCAGCCCTATCCGGATCCCCGGCAGGTACAGGCAAGCCTGCCCTCGCCACAAGGCAAGTCTGCTTCGCCGAAGTTGAAGAAACACGCTCCTCTGCCCCGGCTCCTGGCCACGGACTTCAAGATTGTTATCCGACCGGGCGGGGGCCTCGATCTTCGACCCATCAACGAATGTGCTCTCCTTCGGGTTCTCTGCGCTGGAGTAGAGGTTGACTACAATGAAGTGAGGAGGAAAGACAAGCTCCGGATTAACCCACACAACAATCCCCACACTATGAGTACGCCTTCCGAACCACGCATGACGCGATACGTTCAGCTCCAAGGCCTACAACTCAACAACCAACAGTAGCCGATAAACGAGATAGATGTTATGTTAATAAATAAATTCAGGAAAATCTTCATGTATTGCCAAGAAATGAATTTTGGAACTCAGATGTCGAATATCCTACATGGCTGCTTCCTCGTCCAAAAATCGAATTGTCAGTAGATGGCATATTCAGAAAAAGAGACATGTGCATTCAAGCTGCTCAACAACTAGCACTTTACCAGATTTATAAGCGGTATTCAGGATACCTACACGTCTATACAGATGGCTCCAGTACAGCAACCTCGTCAGCTTCAGCATTCTATATACCGCGCCTCAATAAACACGAATCTCGTGCGACTTCGTCCACAACGGCTGAACTGTTCGCAATCCTATGTGCGTTAAAATTTATAACTTCAGTACGAGATGCGCAAAAATGGGTAATTTTCAGCGATTCACAGGCGGCACTCATATCACTCTGCAGCACAAAATCAAAAACAATCAGTGATAGTATAATATATGAAACACTTAGAGACCTCACGAAGGCAAGCCAAGAGAAGCATGAAATAAGATTCCAGTGGATACCTGGACATTGTAACATTCCTGGCAACACAGCAGCCGATGAAGCAGCACGACAAGCACACCTCAAAGATGATGCAATTTCGCTCCCAATATCAAAAAATGAATTACGCTGTATCATAAGGGCAACATCTTTTAAAATGTGTAGAAATACGTGGTTCCCTATTGCAAAACCCAGTATCCAGTGCCCAGTGCCATGCCTGATTATGGGCCCAGTGTCGCGCGCTGGATACTGGGACGCTGGCAAGGCGCGGCATACTGGGAGGCACTGGGCGCGGGGTACTGGTGCGAAATGCAGCTCTAGAGCGAGAAATACCTGGTGCCTGGCTAGCTTATATATTTTTTCCAATACAGAAAGAAACAGAGAACGTTTTAATGCAATGAAAAAGAAAAAAAAGTAAAACGAAAAGTATTTAGGAGGATTCGAACCTCCGATCTACAGATCCCAACCTCAGTATCTTACCACTACGCCACGCCGATTCCTGATTACGAGTTCATATTTTGCCATGTCAACGCGCAGACAAAGTTTTGTAGCTTTGCACAGACGTCTCGCACAGACATGGTAGATGCGATATCGCCATTAACTAAAACTTACGCCTCTATCAGAACGAAAAAGTTGTTGTCCGTATTGCATAGCATGCCTGGAAGTGCTGCAGCACTGATTTGCTTTTGTGATTGGTATATTAACAACGAAAAAAGCCTTAAATGAACCGCCGACCCGGAATGTTGTACGGGCCGTTACTGCCGATTTTGACAGCTGTTTCTTATACTTCGCGCAAAGGTGATGCAACATTTCCATAGCTCGACAATGCTATTCAATGGACACGTATGTTTAGGCACATATCTCCGTAAGAGAAGCGGTTGGTTAATGCGGCTGACAGCCTTCGGCGACAGCACATATAGGGATGTTTATAACGTCATATCGGCGCTCATCGCTTGTTATGCTGACACTGTACACACGAAAGAATGGTCTGTTTAAAAACACCGATGGGAAAGGTGAACTACACAGTGATTTATCCTCGATAGACTTGTTGATTCCGCAGCCCAGACGGACCGATAGAGTGTAGACGAACTCGGCAGATAGGTACGGTAGGCTTAACCTTCGGTTGAAGCGAACGATCTCGTTGTGAGTACCGGGCGGATGCGAAAATGTTTGTATTTGAGCTTCAGAACCATTTAACTATTATTTTTAGTACAGCAGGGAATGTGGAAGCGCACGAATCACCCCAGATTTGTTGTCGGTGCGATAATATCAATCAGCGGCAGGCTTTCTGAGGTCCGTTCGAAAGCGTCTGAACCGCTGCTCGGTTTCGTGTTGACTGTACAACACTGCGACAAGTCGCAGTCATCGATTGCGTACAAACTACTAGAAAACGAGGCGTTATCTGCGTTTGCGTAATTTGGTTCACGAATACAGCTATCCGCACAGTCAAAAGGGAAATGTACAAAGCGAAAGTGATCTCAAGTGTCGCATATGCATGGGCTAGCATCACGCACCTTTATTCCAAGCTGCAACACCGCCGACACGAGATAGACATTTATGATCCCAACCATTAGCGCTATATTTAGCTTAGGGGTCTGTTTTTTGGACAGGAGATGCCCATAACATTGTATCAAGCATTTAATATTCAACAGCGCCTATACTCCGGCAGTGCGGCACAAATGAAACCAGCGCAGTCTCCAGTACGAGCCAGCGAACTCCAGCGCGTGTACAGCGCCCACCAGTGTGCCCCAGCGTCATAGCAGTGAAACCATCGTCTCGTCCAGTGTGACCCAGCTATTATCCAGCGATCTCACCAGTGTCGCAGTGACTTCCAGTGACTCCCAGCGTGGATGGATGGATGGATGGATGAGGCTGAACCCTTTAAATCGGGCGGTGGCATACGCCACCTAGCCATGGCTATTAACATAATTTGTACTTTGTGGTGGGTGAAATTTCACCCCTGCCTTAGTTTTATCCACCAATCAGATAACCTCTGTTTGGTTATTTCTACCCGCTTAAAGTCTATTTTGCCTTCACTGTCCCTAAACCCCAATGCTTTGAAAAAATCAGCCCCGTTGCCTTGCACTGTAGGGTTAAGCCCCTTACAGAAAAGTATGGGGTGTTCAGCCGTTTCCTCTTCTTCTCCACACGCACAGCACAACGTGTCTATACCTTGGTACTTGACTCGGTACATCTTAGTCCGCAATACTCCCGTCCTGGCTTCAAACAACAAAGAGCTTCCCCTAGAATTATCGTAGATATTTTCCTTGGCAATTTCTTGCTTGAAAGTTCGGTATGTGCCCAGTGCTGATTTCGTCTGCATCCCTGTTTTCCACAGACCCCTCTCTGTTTCCTTAACCTTTTTCTTAACCGCTGTTTCCTGGTTTGCACCCCTCCTGCAGTCCAAATATTTGATTGACAGTTTTCTGGTCAGCTTCCTCCATTTTGTATCAACATTCCTCATGTACAAATAACTGAAAACTCTCCTTGCCCACCGCTTTTCTGCCATCTCTCTCAATCGCTCCTCAAATTCTATCTTGCGTGCGCCAGCGTCCCCAGTGCCACCCAGTGTCAAAAAACGCGCTGGTTTCACACTGGAAGGCACTGGAAGACGCTGGTTTTTGCAATAGGGTTTGACCAGAATACGAAGAGCTCTGATTTATACCATATTGATCCGCTTATTGAATTCAAATTTCCGTTGTCATTAGACAGAAATATGGAAACCCTTATTCATCGATTACGACTAGGAACTGCCTACACAAAACATTTCTTACATAGAATCGGCCGTGCGGAAACCCCCGAATGTGATTGTGGATTTGTAGATGAAGATGTATATCACCTCCTTTTAGATTGTCCACATCACGACACACCAAGACGGCGACTTAAATCAACTTTATTGGCATTAGACCGCAGACCTTTCAGTTTAAGGAAACTTTTGGGCCCTTGGTCAACAACGGCCTTGCAAAAGAGCGCTCTAAAAGCGTTAACAACATTTCTCGAAGAGAGCGGCATTGTTGGCCGTTATTAACGCTTGTAATGTTTCTTTTATTTCAATGTAGCTGTGTATGTATTTGTGGATTATGATTGTGTTGTATGTATGATTTATTGCATGTGTTGAGATTATGATTTGTGGATTTGTGATTTATGTTTATATTCTGTGCTGACTATATGTGAAAATGTGACTATATGTGACTATATGTAAATATGCATGTACACGATGTGTGCACCACCCGCTGACTAGAGACTGTATTGTAAGGTGCCATTATTGTTATATTCTTGAGACTTTTTTCTCCAGTGCAGTGGAGTGATTGAACTTCTACATTGTATGTACCACTTTTTTTTTTCCTCACCGTGTTGCTGTGCAAACGTCGCTTATATGAGAAGGCTATTTTAAACCCTGTATGTTGTAGGTTAGACGTATTCAAGAGTTGAGGAGTAGCCGGCGCCTTACTTGTGCGTCAACATCTCCTCATATCATATCAATAAAAAAAAAGGCGTGTGTCGCTGCCCCCGACAAAGCAATAAAGAGAATTCTGTACAACGCCGTGTACAACCAGTCTCAAGGAGAGATATTCCAAGACCTCGTAGCTCTTAACACAAGCCGCACCTTCACCCCGCCGACGCACGCCAGCTCGGCCGCACGAAGTCCATCTTGATCACTTTCATCAACACCACTGAAGTCCCACGGCAAATGAACTTCTGTGGCGCCGTCTACTCCTGCCACCCATTCAAGACTAAAGTCGAGGCCTGCTTCAACTGTCTCAAGGCAGGATATCGCAGCGACGTCTACCCGAAAGAGCGCACTGGTCTTCGTTCACGCTGCGGCATAGCCTATCCAGTAAAGCCAACGCAGGACTGCACCCCAAGTGGTGGAACGCATACTTTGCGGTGGAACGCACTTCACGGGGCCCAGGAGCTCCAAGGTCCGCTTCGACCGCTCCGGCAACTCAAGCAACAACACTGCCAAATCCACCCCCGGACAACACTACCAACGAGTCCAGCCCCTGTGTCTCCACCAGAGAGTTCCATAAACTCAAGAAGTCACCACCGATCCCCTTCAAGGTCCAGAAACCATTCGAAAACAAGCTCCCGACAAGGCTGCCATCGAAGCCGTTCGTTGTCGTGCCCGCCACTCCCAGGGCAAAAAGACCAGAACACCGACAAACATGTGAGCTAGCGTCCACAACCTTCTTGGCTCGAAAAACAAAACGCGGAGCTCACAGCACAGTTAGCCCACCAAAGCTGCGAAATTGCCGAACTAAAACAGCAGTTACACGTCCTTTTAAGGCGAGATCAGTCCCCGACAATGTTGCCGTCAGTGGTGCAGCCCCGGAGACGTCCCAACGTGCCTGGGTCCTCATCCGCCTTTCCCCCCTCCGCCTCCTCCTCGCGCGCCACGTCACCCACACGCAGTCCCGCCGCCAAGAGAAAATCCAATACCGATAATAAACTGGCGCCTCAGCCGGTTGCCGAGCAACTCGCACTCGTAACGACTAAGGTCCCGACGTCACTACAGACGCTCGAACGTGCTCTGCACTCTCTCCGCTGAGACACAGCTAGTTGGATGACTAATATATCCACCCGCTTCGAAGGTATTGAAAAGCACCAATGCACGCAAGGAGTCTCATACATACTCTCAATTACGAAGTCAGGTAAGCGAGCTTACTGACCCCCTGGAGTTCTTTGGCAAGCACCTAAATCTATGTACACGAGCCTTCTTGTATTTCGCCCCTGTCCAAATGTGGCTGCCGTGGTAAGGATTGAACCCGCGACCTCGAGCAACGCCATAGCCGCAAAGCTACCACGGCAGGAACAGCAGTGTTGATTTGACGTGCGACCCCTCCCGTAGTGTCGCCTAGACCCTACAGTGCTTTAATGCGGCTGTGAGTCAGCGCGCTGGGCGTCGGTTGTCCGCTTCACAAATTTACATGGTGTTTATTTTTCTGAAATAGCAGAAACGTACAGGACCGTACCTTGAAGTTAAATTCATCCAATTTGTCCGCAAACACTGCCGTGTCTAGTAGCGTTTCCTCGCCTTCCTAGGTCGTCTTTTCTCTCTGCAGCCCTCCCCAAATCTATGGAAACTTCGAGCGAAGAGTGGCATTCACTGGTTTCGCGGCTGCGTCAGTTGTACCGATTTACACATTCCCTGCCTCCTCTCCACCATTCTATATTCCTCCCCTTTGTAGAAGAAGAAAGGAACCCGACGGCCTGATTTTTGTTAGTCAGTTGGTTTCTTAAGGCTGATTCACACTACGCCGACGCGAGAACAATTTTGGTCTGCCGACTGATGGCGCGAGCAGTTTACAGGACGGAAAACGGTGTGACCAGCGGTTTAAAGGAAGGAAAACGCTGTCGCCAACAGTCGGCAGACCAAAATTGGTGCAGTGTGGGCCTAGTGTCAATCAGCCTTTATGATATCCCCTCTGGAGGGTTGGTCGCACGCTAGTATAAAGGCAAGCGCTGCCGTTTCTGCGATGATTTTGCTGGGAATTTCAGAGGGAATTGTGCACATGCGACACGATGCAAAGGTCGAAACGAGTTTCTCGCGTCGCATTTTCTCTATGCCTCGCTTCTGCCATGAACATGCGCGCTCTGAAGCATCTCCCCACGCGTTATGCAAGACAGCAGCCGCAACTGTAGAAAAGTCGAAAGAAGAGGCAAATTGCTTTAAAAGGGTTCCCAAATAGCGACAAGCGAGTGTCGATAACCGAGTATCGTTATGGCTAGACAAGTTCTCAAAGCTGAACGGTTCATAAGTTCACGGGGACCTTTTGTTACCGTGAAGTGCATGGACGCCGTCCACGCTGTCATGCCGCAGTGCACGAGTCGTGCGACTCGCGTCTGTCAACTGCTCGACTGGATTACAACCTGTAACGAAGCCCTGTGGTGCTTGCCCCTTCAGATTCAAGAAGAACCACGTGACGAGCTTGGCGAGGTAATTAAGCGCCCTCATCGTTCCAAATCTTCGCAGCGGAGTCTCGCATAACGAGGAAGATTGCGATCTCACCGCGCTGGCGTTACTTCGGCTTCTTTTCGCCGAGCATCGCTGCATCGTCGTTGTTCAAGTGAGCGACGCGGGGGCGGAAACCAGCGTCGTGCTTCACGAGCTCGCATCGACGCCGTCTGACAGAAGACTGTCCGTCTGCGTGGGGGAGTTTGAGGCGCCAAACTGGTCCGGTCAGCGGGCGTTGCAGTACAAATTGACGACAGATTTACGAAGGGTTTGCCCAATTGGGGTACGCACTCGTACGCGTCGCTACCCATCGTCCTGCTGGAACAGCGCGACACGAGACTCGCCGTCCTCGACGTGACAGATTTGGTAATCGATATGAGAACAGCCGATCGTAGCGCTGGTGAACAACAGCGTCACAGAACTGGCCATGAGATTCCATGAGCTTGCCTTCGGCTGCGAAGCGCAGTCTTCGGTGCTCTTTGCCGCGTATCTGTCTGAAGAGAAAACGACACTTAGAAAGTTGACTCTCGACGGGTCTGACCTATCGCATAAGGAAAGCGACACCTGCCATCTGGTGTACAGTTTAGTTGAAACTATCTGCGAAATGGCATCTTTGGAGGAGGTGTCATATTGGCTCTGCAAATCGCTCGACACCCAGCATTTCAGGCACGTGCTCAGCTCGACTATGTCTGCGCACGTTGAGCGTACGATGCAAGCGTGGTCGCGACAAATGGGAGCTTCGTGAACTGTGCCTATAGACAGACCCCATCGTGCATTGAAATAGAGGGCTGCACCTCCCGAGTGGAAACGAACCACACCTTGCAGAGACTGACGATTGACCTATCGGTCTTCACCGGAGAACAGTGCTGCATGTTCATTCGCGTGCAACGATTCTATACAAAGTGTGATCGCGCTGAACATTCCCGGCGTCAATCTGCCAAACATCTGACACAATACGGGAAAACCGAGTTGCGCATAGAGTGTTCATCGAAGACCATCGCGTTGAGCCGTCGGAGTTAAAAGAACTTCCTCCGTACCCGGAAGTGGAAGCTTTAGTTATTTAACTTAGTTCGCTGCATTCGCTACACGTCTTGACTTTTGGAGAGGACTTCAGTCACCGGGCAGCATGCAATCGGCGTCACTTCGCCTGCGTTTACACTATTGCGACGAATCGCTCTACAAGGACGCTGCTGATTACATAGCAACCACGACGACGCTAAGACACCGAACTGTGTCCGAAATGTGCGTTCGCGAACTTCGATCGTACGCAGCCAGGAATTTTATGAGCAATACTTCAAGAACGATATTGCGTACTCGGCTGATTGAAGCCTTGACGTCGACGCGCAACATCACCAAATTCAAACTGCATGAGGAAAAGTTCAGCGACAACTGGCGTCGGCTCATCGCCGATGCCGCTCTGCACAGCGGAACACTTTACGAACTCTCTCTCCCCGCGCTCACACAGTCATCTGTCGAAAAGCCTTGTTGTACTTGGAGTGTTGGCTGCACATGCACCGGTATCCAAATGTGGTGGTTATTTTGAGCTGCCGAAGTGCGTTAACCAGAAGATATCATGAGGGATTCGCCATCACAGGCACTGAGACAGACGCGTCCACAAAATAGCACATCTTCGTAATTTCCGACTCTTCCGGACGTTAGTGCATAATACTGTGGAAGATTTCCCATTTGGAAGCTCCAATCACTTCAAATGTGTTGATCTGATGATGTTTGAGTAGGGTATTATGTACTTTCCTATTTTATTCCCCCAGCACTCAAACCTCTGATAGAAGATTATAAGGCATGTATACAGTTTTGAGTTGTGATCTGAAAAGGGAAAAGCGCCTTGCCACTAAGAATCCTTAGCGATGTTCAATAATTTTTTTAAATAACGGCAATAAAGTGCATAATATATATATATATATATATATATATATATTACAAGAAAGAAGAGGCCGAACATCGGGCCAGGGAGCGCGTGAGCGCGTTCGAAGGGACGAGCTGCCATCTTGGACGTTCTGGGCTGAGGTGGACGCAAATAAACGCCTCTCTGAGTCTCGAGTTTTTGTCGGCTCTTCCTGTGTGCCACGTACTCTAACATATTTCATTTCATTTATTATACCTCAAAGGCCCCAGTTGGGGTATTACATGAGGGATGGGTTTTAATTGCATTGAAAGAATGATTCCAGTGTTGTCCTGAATTGATGTGGATCGGAGTGGTGCACGGCAGTTGTAGGCAGATGGTTCCAGTCCCGTGCTGTCTTCACAAAAAATGAGTGAAGATGCGTGGTAGAATGCGCCGGGGGAGAATAAACCGCTCTGGGATGGTTTGTGCGGCTGGATGAGCGATGGACTGGTAAGATAGCTGGAACTTCGAAGGGAGCATTATAGAATTTGTGGTAAAGGCATAGCCTAGATATGTGACGTCGCAATTCAAGGTTGGTGAGGTGACCAGGAGCCTTAAGCTCGGTAAGAATACACAGAGTAAATAAAACGAGCTGCACGATTTTGTCCTGATTCTAGAATATTAGATAGGTTAGATTGATGAGGGTCCCAAACAGAGCATGCGTATTTTAACTTAGGGCGAACAAATGTGAGGTAAGCTATTAGTTTCACTGATGGCTGAGCGAGTCTTAAGGTCTTACGAAGAAAACCCAAAGTGCCATTCGCGGAGTTAGCTATGTTAGCTACGTGGGTAGACCAGGAGAGATTGCTTGAAAATGTTACGCCAAGATATTTATAAGATTCAGTGGATGATATTGTGGAGTCGAAAATGATATATTGTGCGGGATGGCAATGTGACCTGTGGTGGAAAGATATTAGTGAAATTTTCTTTATATTTAAGGACATTAACCATGTGTTACACCAGGATTCGATAAGGTTTAGGTCGTTTTGAAGGGTAATATTATCTGCGTTGTTTCTAATGGAACGATATACGACGCAGTCATCTGCAAATAGACGAATCGTAGAAGAAACATTAGCTGGGAGGTCATTAATATAAATAAGAAAAAGTAGGGGTCCAAGTACAATGCCTTGCGGCACACCAGAGATTACGGGGGATCGGTTAGATGAGTGGTTATTAGCATAGACAAACTGTTGTCGATTGGTGAGAAAACTGCAAATCCAATTCAATACAGGTGTATTAATGTTTAGTCGAGAAAGTTTTAGGAGTAGCCGTTGATGCGGAACTTTGTCGAATGCTTTTTAGAAGTTTAAGAACAGAGCATCAACGGGTATGTTGAAGTCAAGGCTGGAACTAATATCGTTATAAAATAATGCTAGTTGGGTTTCACATGAGAGGCCTGCGCGAAAGCCATGTTGACTGGGATGAAAGAAGTTATTGCAGTCTAAGAACCTAACAATGTTTGAGTAGATCACATGTTCCATTAGTTTAGAACAGATAGTAGTAAGTGAAATAGGGCGATAACTGCTACACAAAGATGGAGGGCCTTTTTTGGGTACTGGAACAATCTTACCCACTTTCCAGTCCACCAGCACCACTCCTGTTGATAGTGACTGCTGGAAAATATGGCAGAGTGTAACACTAGTAGTCGATTTCGTGTTTTTCAGCATTTTCGCGTTGATACCGTCCACGCCGCATGAGGATGAGAGTTTTAACGAGTCGATTAGTTTTGCAATGCCGTTCGGACAAAATTTGATGTCGAGCATCACGGTATGCTCGTGATAAGAAAGGGGAGGTAAAATGTCAACAGGTTCGGCAGTAAACATAGCAGAAAAAAAGTTGTTAAGCTGTTCGGCGGCCTCATGATCAGGAATTGGATGGTTTTGTCCGTCGCACAATGCTAAAGGTTGGGAGTGATTACGGTTAATGATGTTCCAGAATTTTTTAGGGTTATTTTGTAACATAGCGGGCAGTTTCTGTGAAAAAGAAAGAAAGTTTTTCTTTGTTTGCGAGCCTTTCGAACTCTTTTTCTATGGCATAGTAGCTATTCCACGCGCATGCGTCATTAGAGCGTTTGCGGAACGAAACAGCATTTTCTTTTTATTGTTCAGTCGCTTCAGTGTGACATTGAACCATGGGGCTGACTTTTTTTCGCTTACGGTAATGTTGGGCACATGCTTAGAGAACAGGTCTAGTATTGTGTTTTTGAATAGTAACCAGTTGGTCTCGACTGAACACTTTGAAAAGTCAGTTAAAAAAGAAGTAGCAAATCCTTCAAGCTCAGAGTTTATAGCAGAATAATTCCCCTTATCGTACAATGCTATTGTTTTAGTTATCTTTGTGGGATGCGCGAGTTTACAGGAGTAAGATGCATGAATTACTGAATGATCACTGAGTCCTGGTAA
Source organism: Dermacentor silvarum (assembly GCF_013339745.2). Taxonomy (NCBI): domain Eukaryota; kingdom Metazoa; phylum Arthropoda; class Arachnida; order Ixodida; family Ixodidae; genus Dermacentor; species Dermacentor silvarum. Next base: position 370,399,372 of record NC_051154.1, on the reverse strand, counting down.
AAACGTCATTTTTGAAACCCTGTCGGGATCAGACAAGAATAAGATCTAGAATATTAGAAGAATTGTGGCTGTAGCGTGTGGGTTCATTGATGAGTTGCGTTAGTCCAAAGGTTAGGCATGAGTTGATGAAATCGCTCTCGATACCGTTTTTGGAGGCTACGCATGCTAGGTTAGTTCAGGATATTGCCGGAAAATTAAAGTCGCCGAACAGCAGTATTGGAAGATGACGTTAAGATTCGGTTAGAGAGCGAAGGGCCTCGTGGAATGCGGGGACAAAAAGGGGGTCACTACCAGGAGGGCGATTACAAACTCCATATATATACATATATATGGTTCAAAAAATAGAAGCATGTAGGAAAAACATAACAAAGTTGTGTTATGTTTTTCCTACGTGCTTCTATTTTTTGAACTATTCCTATACCGGCTCCTGTGATTCTTTGCGTCACTTTGCGTCATTGAACACACGTAGTTCAATGAAATTTTGCCTTGGTGGCGTAGTGGCTTTGGCGTGGCGCGTCAGGGCGCGGGATGAAATCGTGGCCGCGGCGGCCGCATTTCGATGGGGGCGAAATCCAAGAACACCCGGGTACCGTGCATTGGGTGCACGTTAAAGAACCCCAGGTGGTCGAAATTAATCCGGAGATCCCCACTACGGCGCGCCTCGATCATATCGGGATTTTTCCGCCTAAAACGCAAGAATATATTTTTTTTTCTAAGCGGCGAGACAGCATTCCATGCATTCATCTAACCACGCGGTTAGGCTCTTGTGAACACAGTATTGGCTTTTAGGCTAATAGAAGCGGAAGGCTACCTAAAGAAAGTCGCAGTTTCGCCCGAAAGGCGAAGCATCGATTGCGATAGCAAATTAGTGGACAGCTAACCGAATTTAGGATAGTAGTTTTATCGGCCGTATAAAGTTGTAAAAGTAGTCATACTAACTAAATGAACAAGCATGGTGTCACGCACGCACAAGCAAACATGAACACATCTCCCTAGATGACTGCGGAAACTCGCTGTCAAAACGTTTGAGTGAGTAAGCGCTACAGCAGCAGCGAGAGAATTGACCTTCGTGTAGTGTCTCGCACCAACGCTAACTAAGCCGCGAAAACACAGCGCACGGTGGACTGTGCCCCGAACGCAGATGGCTTTGAAGATACAGCAGCCGGCCGTCCGGAGTAAACCCCCCCGCCCTCCTCCAGGAGAGTTGCGGGCGACGGAAGACGGCGCGCTGCCTCCCCGCTTCCCTCCCTGGTGTGCGCGAGGTTGAGCCGCGATCGCCGGCTCACCCTCGCACGCTTTCACACGCACATGCGCCATACGTCGATGATTGTATCACCCTTAGGCTTTATACGGAACCTCACTGCGACGGCAGTAATGCGCCTGGAGTGTCCATATAATTGCTACCACATTTCGGGACATAAAACAGCTAACGATTTCATGCACGCATGAAGCATTCTAGTAAGAATTCTAGCACGCGTAACCAACTGCGACGTTGGTTACGCGTGGATTCGAGGTGTCGCTATTACGCTCTTCTGCATCATTGCTTTTGAATAAACACTGCCACGAGACTTGACTTCGTCTAAATGGGTTATAAATGAGTACTGCTGCATCTGTATGACGTCACGACAGCATAAGGCTGCGGTTATCGCCGCTGTTTCCCCCTCCCCAACCTCCCTCTCTAACAGTCTGGCACAAAGCCTATATTAAAACGCATCAAATCAATGAACATTGTCTTCAATCATAATGCGTATTCTTCAGTAGGCGACGAGGATGGGATGACAACGGGCCGCACTCTTAGTGCGGCCGGTTGTCATGGTGGCCTTTGCCACCATGGGAGGATATGCATGCCCGCCGCAGTTTGACTAGACGAGCGACAACGACAAGCAGGCAGCTTACAAAGTTCCGCTGGAGGCTTTCTTTGAAGGCAGTGGAGTGACGGACGACGAGTAGAAGCGGGCCCTGTTGGTTGCAGAGCCGACCACCCACACCGGGGACGTACTTAGTGGACGACGCGCGCCAGACAAGGTGAACGAACTTTCATACGCCCAAGTGGTAGCTTTGTTGCAGCCGCGCTTGTCACCGCAACTACACGAGATAGCACAAGTACTATATATTGGTGCAGGGCTGGTAGTAGTCTAATTTTCTCCTTAGTAGCCTTTAAGTTTAATCTTAGCAGAGCAAGCGCGCACCACGTGGTTAGCATGTAACAGTAATCCCAGCACGTTGCCCCCGAGATATCTTCAGTGGGCCGCGGGCTACCTCCGAAGTCATGACAAGGAGTCGCACGTTCTGGGTCATGCAGCATAGAGTTGCACAGAATTACTAGGGGGAACACCGTGGCGCTAGTGTCTGCGGGAGCTTCGAGCGGGACGGTTCAGCCTCATCATGCATGTTCAACCTCATCGTGCATCAACCGTCCCGAACTTGGTCCTTATGTCTATATAAACGGCTTCTTGACTTTGCAAACTGATCATTTTCAAGGAAGTACAACGTTATAAATAATTGCATAAAATTTATAAAAACTGTCCGACGGCTGGATTCGAGCACAGCTAGGACCTCTAGCACAGTCTGCGATATTGACACCACTACGCCACGGACACATGGACAAACGGAACCACTGCAATTAGCAGCCAGAATGCGTGTCCGCAGAATCTTATTGCCCTCTGCATTTAAAAAAAGTGTATAGTGTTGGTAAAGCGTAATAAACGAAGCCACAAGAACATCTGAAGCCATAAGCAGGAAGAAGAGACAAATCCATGTGTAGTAACCATCACATCCCCTCGGTGGCTCAACGATCACAGCGCCACAGTTCTCTCTAGTAATGACTGCAGCAAACTGTGTCGTGCGGCACTTCCAACGGCGAGCAGTAAATTACGAGTTTTCTTTATCTCAGTTTTCGTTCTCAGTTTTTATTTTTCAGATTCGGCATCAAGAACGTCCACTTTTGCGAACTTTTCGTGGCGCGTATATACTCGTTTTTCAAACGTGAATGGTTTTTGCACGCAGGCTCCCTGTTAAATGTACTTTATCTGAAACAAGCTTCTTGTGCTGTCCAAAAGTTTGTTGCAGTTAGCCTTTAAGAGGATACATTAGATAGAGTCCTCTTCGATTTGCCCGCTCAAATACATGTAAAACGCCTTGTGCCATTCTCATTAAAAACCGCTCAACCAATTTGAAATCAAATTGAAACCGCTTAAATAAACGGGGAGAGACGTGACCCCAGCCTGGCGCCCGGCTTTCTCTCTGGGGTGTGCGTCTGGGGGAGGCCTCTCAAACGACACTTTGGGCTATCTCGTAGCTCAATAGTTTCGAACTGCTCCAGCCTGAAAAAGTGGTCCTCGATACGTGTGATACTGTCACGTGGTTCGCAGGTTTTCACAGGTTGTTGTATTAAAGAGAGAAAGGAAAGCTAGAACGACTGTATATATGAAGTAGAACTTGATTTAAGGGTTTGAAGTCTGAAGAGCGACACTTTTTGTTTTGTATAGTTAAATTTTTTTTTCATTTCTAGTTTCGTTTTTCTTCAAACTTTCCGAATTCTCGCAACATGTGCAAAAAATAGTAGATCCTTAATCCAAAGTCTACTTGACATATACAGTCGTTCGAACTTTGGTTTCTTTCTATAATGCTTCGACAGGGGCTAGTTGGTCTGGCAACGTTCTGTTTACTGCGCTATACTGTTATACAAACGACAAAAAGAAGACTGGCACATGTGCCCACAGTTGCGCACGTGCGTCAGTCTTTTCGTTTTTTTTCTCCTTTGTATAACAATATAGTGCAGTAAACAGAACGCTGAAGTGATAGCTTGATAGCTATAACAGTGCTGTGGAATTCGTAGTTATACTTGCTACAACAAGTGCGGCTCGGCTTTGTACACGCTCTAAAGCGGAAGATGGCGTACTTGAATGCGGATTCCATACCGCACTAGCGTACTCAAAAATCTACCTAACATTTGTCAAGCACAAAACTTCCTTAACCCTACTTTAGTTACCTGTTGGAGTTGTTTACATCAAGTGAAATTTAGGGAGAAGTAGACACCAAGGTATTTCGATAACTTCTTTGGAATATCACTTTCAATAATGCAACTGGACATAACAAGGGAATGCTTACGTGTGAACGAAACAAGCTGGCACTTTTGAGGATTTGGGCGCATTTTCTCATTTTTACACCAGCGCTGTATCTGTTCAAGTCATGATGTAGAGAGGGGACACCAGATACAGCTATAACATTTATATCCACAGCGCTTTGCTTGCAATCCCAAAGCGCTTTGAATTTCATCATGAACTATGTCAGTGATATAAACTAATAATAATAGTGGGCCCAAAACTGACCCCTGGGGTACACCAGATGATGCACCAGCGCCATAAGACCGAACCGTTTATTAGCACATGAGTTAGCCCGACCTTGTGTCATGGATGCCACCTACTATTGTGGAGTGTATACCAAGAAAAGCTAACTTCTATAACAGTGTACGTGTGACCAAGTCGGAAAACTTTCCTGAAATCAAGGAATATACAGTCAACCTGCTCACTCACCGAGGTCAAAAGATTGAAAGAGGTGCTGAATTAAATTAGTTTTGTCATGCAGGATAGGCCTGCTCTGAAGCCGCGTTGGACCTTCGTAAAGTACTCATTTTGCTCTAGATGATTCATTATTATGCTTTAAATAATCTGTTCCAGTGGATTCCAACGTACACTTGTGATATTGGGGGATGGTTAGTGAGTGAGCGTTTGAGTCCAACTCTGTGTGCTTGCTTGACTCCGAGAGTGGCTCATACCCACTATGGGGGATTTGCCAAGAGTCGGGTGACTGAAGAAAAAATTATCGGAGTCTAAAAAGGATCACTTTTGAGAAATTTTGAATGGCTAAAGTATGAAGTCATATAAATTTAAGAATTTAGCAAGGAAATCGCCCTTATTCAATTATATACACCACAACAGCTGCACCAACATACATATGACAGTGTCCGAGAGAAGAGGCACCAAGAGATAGTATACCGGGAATCGTAATATTCAATCCAGTACTGTGAATTTTTTCTCCATAGGCGTGTTTTCTTAATGAGAAAAAACGGCGGCAAAACAGGAAGAACTGCTCTATTGTTTCGTCTTCACCACAGTATGGGCACAAAGAGGAGGGCGCCAGACCAGATCGATGCAGATAAAAGTTTAATGTAAGAATTCGACATATGAATTTGGTAAAGAGGACTTAAGTTTTCTATTACGGCATGATTGTCTGTTCCAAGGAAATAGGAGGTGTCGATAATCAGCTAAATTTCTTAATGGCAGGTTCCAGGAGTCTTGCATGACTGCCCGTCTCCTGAACTTAGCCTCGGTTATGAAAGCTGATACGGGAAGAATTGGAAGGATTGGACCACTAAGGGAAGCTCTCGCCAAGCTGTCCGCTAATTCATTGATAACTAATCCTTTGTGACCAGGCACCCATACCAATCTGATTAGTGTTACGTTAGAAGGTAGAAGGTTTCACGTACATTGAGATGTACGCGAAATTTGTGAGCCACTATTTGCAGTGAGAGCTGAACGTAATGATAATGAATCCCTTACTATTACAACTTCCGAGATTACTGAGTGCACTTTTCGTAGAGCCAATGTAACTGCCAGAAACGCAGCTAGAAATACTGGTACTTAGTCCGGAAGTCTTAAAGAGAACGACCAGTCAAAAGCGGAAGAGAAAATTCCAATTCCAGATTTTTCTTCTGATTGCGATGCATCTGTCGCTATGACGGCGTTCATTTTTAACTGCAATAAGTGATTTTCTAATAGTCAATTTAATATATTGTAAGAGAGGTGTTTTGCGTTGTTTGGATATATATGGTCGAAAATAACTTGGAGATTCTGTCTCTCACTACAAATAGGAGTGATCTCACAAAATCGTACATCTAAGGGACCAACTAGTGCCTGCACGAAGACGACCTGAGGAGTTTGAAACCGGGGCCAGGAAGATTGAAAAAATATTGCAGGCTGAGAAATAAAAATAATTTGTAATTTTATAGGGAATTCATACATATTTAAGAATTTTTGGACCGTTAATAACCGAAATCTGCACAAAAGAGGTGGTAAATGTGTTTCTAGGTATAATACGTTGTTGGCAACGAACTTTGGCAAACCAGAGCACAGGCGTAAATCTTCCCGTTCCAGAAGAACAAGGGGATGCAAATTGTATGCCGGCGCACCTGAATATAGGACACATCCGAATTCCAGAATTGGCCGTATATACATTTTATAAATCGTCACAAGAGAGTCTCTCCGCATTCCTGATCGACTTTTGCAAAGCCTTCTTAGCATTCCAATCGCTCGCACTCCTTTTTTATTTATGTATTCAATGTGCGTGCGCCACTTTAGCCGGTTATCATATATTATGCCCAGGTATTTCACCTAGTCCACCTGCGGTATGTTCTGCAGGCGGTAGGTTAGGTTTATATGTATTGGATCTATTAAAAACTATAATTGAGTATTTTCTGACGTTAAGGGAGAGGAGAATATTCTGTAACCAGTTTTCTATGGCGTACAGGTATGTTTGCAATCGATTATATAAAGAGTGGATGTCAATGTCAGATGAAAAAAAAACGCAATGTCATATCCGTATACATGTGTATAAGTCATTATGACAAGGTACAAAACTTAGTAAAATATTGTCGCGATACACAGAGCTCAAGAGTTTTATTATAGAGGCACCGCGCCGTACTCGGGAGAAGATGCGGGTGAAGATACCAGAGAGGCGCCAACAACAAGAATGTCTGCTTCTCTTGATGCCTTCCGGAATATCGAGCAGCCCGGTCGTCGTCTTTTTCAACGCCAGGGCGCACTTGTGCACGAACACCGACGCGGCATTACCCTCCCTCCAGAGCAACCATCGCCCCGATGCTGATCAAATCATGGCGTATAGACTCGTAGTGGATAGCTTGGCGGTGTCCACTTCACTCGGAATGATATGGCTTCATGCGCACTACGTGCACTACCTCAGGCACCTGTTGACGGCGTTTCGAGCAGCATGAACCGTCACCAACAACCTCGTATAGGTCACGTCGCTAATACGGCGTAGAACCTTGTATGGTCCGAAGTACCGGCGTAGAAGTTTCTCCGAGAGCCCTCGGCGTCGGACGGGAGACCAAATCCAAACTCTTTCCCCGGGAGTATAAGCGGCAAATTGGTGGCGGAGATTGTAGCGTCGTGCGTCGCCTTCTTGCTGACTAGTTATCCTGATGCGGGCGAGCGGTCGTGCTTCCGCGGCGCGTTCAATGAAATCTGCGGCATCTGCATCTGGATCACTGCATTCATGCGACAACATAGCGTCAAGCATTGTAGTGACTTCTCGACCGTGGACCAGAGCGAACGACGTCATTTTCGTTGTTTATTGGCGTGCCGTATTGTATGCGAATGTGTCGTATGGTAAGATTGTGTCCCAGTTCTTGTCCTCCACATCGACATACGTGCAAAGCATGTCTGCGATAGTCTTTTTGAGGCGCTCGGTAAGCCCATTTGTTTGTGCATGATAGGCCGTCGTCTTCCTATGGGCTGTGCCACTCAGCGTGATCACAATGCGCTGAAGCTCAACTGTGAATGCGGCTCCTTTGTCGGTTATGATGATCGCTAGAGCACCGTGTCCGAGGACAATGTTCTCGATAAAGAATCGTGCTGCTTCAGCTGCCGTGCCGCTCGGAATTGCCTTGATTTCCACATATCGGGTCAGATAGTCCGCCGCGACTGTGACCCATCTGTTGCCGCTGTCAGTGGAGAGGGGCCCAATTTGCGCAAACGCCGTTTCCGTTACCGGAACGGGGTGCAATAGCCAAGCGGGTTTAGTCGGTGGTGCTTTGCGTCGCTGACACTCAAGGCATGTCCTCACGTAGTGCTTCACCTCTTCTGCGAGCCTAAGCCATTAGTAGCTTTCTTTGATTCGTGCTAGTGTTCGCGTGTAACCAAGGTGCCCCGAGGTGGCTTCGTCGTGGCAGGCTTGCAAGATTTCGCGGTGGAGAACTTCGGGAACTACTAGCAGATGGCTCTTCCCTGTTAGGGAGAAGTTCTTCCTATAGAGAACGCCATCGCGCAAACAGAATGAAGGTAGACTCTGTCAAAGTAATCTCGACACCTTCGTAGCTCGCCCTTCGAAGAACTCGATCAAGGTGTTGAGCTCTCGGTCAGCTTGCTGTTGCCGAGAGATGGCGGCCGCATCAACAATCCCTAAAAAGCCTGCGCATTCATCCGCATCTGCGCTCGGTGATTCAATAGGTGATCTGGAGAGGCAGTCGGCATCGAGGTGCTGTCTTCCCGATTTGTACACCACTGTCATATCGTACTCTTGAAGCCGTAAGCTCCAGCGTGCCAAACGTCCATACGGGTCTTTCATATTGGTCAGCCAGCAAAGCGAATGATGGTCCCGTACTACTTGAAAGGCGCGACCGTATAAATACGGGCGAAACTTCGCGACTGCCCATACGACGGCCAGACATTCCTTCTCCTTGGTTGAGTAGTTGGACTCGGCACGTGACAATGTTCGACTTGCATAAGCAACTACTCTCTCGGCCCCGTCCTGCCACTGAACAAAGACAGCTCCAAGGCCCACGTTGCTGGCATCGGTGTGGATCGCTGTTGACGCATCCTCGTCAAAGTGAGCGAGTACTGGCGGAGTTTGTAGACGCTGCCGTAACTCGTTGAACGCCGCTTCTTGCTCCTCTTCCCACACAAACGCAACGACGTCTCTTGTGAGGCGGGTGAGTAGAGAGGCGAGATGCGCACAATTGGCAATAAATCGTCGATAATAAGCGCAGATACCCATGGAGCGTCTGACCGTCTTCTTATTCGTAGGCCGAGGGAACTTTGCGACTGCTGCAGTTTTATCGGGGTCAGGCTTAACTCCTTCTTGACTAACTATATGACCTATAAACTGAAGCTCTTCAAACCCGAAGTGACATTTTTCAGGTTTCAATGTGAGTCCCGCGGACCGTATGCCTTGAAGAACTGACAGTAGCCGCTTTAGATGTTCTTTGAAAGTGGCGGAAAAAACAATCACATCGTCGAGGTACACCAGGCATGTCTTCCACTTCAGACCGGATAAGACAGTATCCATGAGCCTTTGAAGCGTGGCTGGAGCCGAGCATAAGCCGAAAGGCAGAACCTTGAATTCATAAAGCCCATCAGGGGCCACGAATGCAGTCTTCTCTCGATCACGCTCATCTACCTCTATTTGCCAGTATCCATTCTTAAGGTCCATAGAGGAGAAGTAGCGCGCATGCCGTAGCCTGTCTAAAGAGTCGTCAATCTGCGGCAGCGGATACACATCTTTCTTTATAACATAATTCAGCTTGCCATAATCAATGCAGAACCGCAATCTACCATCTTAGGTGATGCCCATGGGCTGTTCGACGGCTGGATGACATCATCCTGTAGCATATTTTCAACCTGCTGCTGTATTGCCTCACGTTCTTTCTGAGCTACACGATACGGGTTCTGTCGGATGGGTCTTGCTGTCTCCTCCGTTATGATGTGATGCTTTGTCAGCGGCGTTTGACCAACTCGCGAGGTAGAATAGAAGCAGTCCTTAGACTGTTCAAGCAGTTCCATAAGCCAGTGTCGATCTGCAGGTGTTAAGCTCGGTCGAATGTCGACGGCGGGTGTACATGGCGTTGTAGGAGCCTTGGCTGCTCCTTGCATAGCAAAACCGTCTTCAGTGCTGTCGATTTCATCGAGATACGCGACAGCGGTGTCTTTACTGATATACCGACGTTCGTTTGTGAAATTTGTCAATAGAATCTCTGTACGCCCGTCGACTAAGGAGACGATGCCACAGGCGATGGCGACTCCTTGGCGGAAGAGAAGGGCGGTTGCATGTTCCGCGACCGCTTCTTTGGTCAGCTGTGTGCCACAATTGACAGAAACAAGGCTGCAAGACAGTGGCGGTATGCAGACGTCCGCGTCGATAATACGTAAGGTGCGGCGTTGTCGCTCTGTTCCATTGGTCGAGTCGTTAGCAGGGGAAAATGTTACTACGCCGTCGCGTATGTTGACAATGGCACCATACTCCCTTAAGAAGTCCATGCCTAAAATGAGTGATTTGCAACACTCCGGCAGGACAACGAATGTGGCGACAAAAGCTGCGTTCCCGATCGTGAGCCTTGCAGTAAATTTGCCTGTAAGAGTCATTATGCGGCCGCCAGCATTGCAAATATAAGGGCCCGTCCATTTTGTCCTGACTTTCTTGAGTTTGTCTGCCAGCGGCTTGCTCATAATTGAAAAGTCCGCGTCAGTGTGTACTAAGGCCGTCACTTCGTGCCTGTAAATCGTAACAGCGAGGTCGGCAGTCACAGTTTTGTCGGCATTATTTAAGTTTTGGTCGGCTTTTTCCTTTCTCGGCAACAAGGGGGGATTTTTGGCAATTTGAGGACTTGCAACCTTCCCCCTTGAGGTCGCTGCTTTCAGTTTCCCCGCCGTGGGCTGGGAGAACGACCTCTCACGACGTCAGCAAAAGTGCGGCTGTGCGGCGAGGCGAAACGTGCTGGAGACGGTGAGCGCGACCGGAGATTCGAAGAGCTCACTTGCCGGCCAGTGCGGCTGTCGTCGAAAGGGATAGGGTTTTCATCAGCCAGGCGACACGTAGTGGCATATTGGCCGCCCCGGTAGCCAGCTGGGCGATGAGGGCAGAAACGATAGATGTGTCCTGGTTCTCCACAATTGTAGGACAATGGTCGCCGATCTTCAGTGCGCCATATATCGGTCCTACGGAACTGGGGCCGTCTGACAGGTTCTCGTTGGGCCCAGGCTGTGACAGGAAGCCGTTGACGGTATTGTGGCGCCGGCAGGGAAGACATGGGACGGCAAACAGCGTCTGTATGGCTGTATGTGTTCGGCTGGTACGGCGGCTCAGACGGCGACGGACGGCGGACCGCGTCTGCGCAGCTGTATGCATTCGGCGGTATGACAGCTCGGTACGGATCTGGGAAGGGGCAAGCACCTGTCGGAGTACCACTTCAGCGACGGAGGCAACCGGGAACTCGTGCGGTGGTGGTACCTGCGGTAATGGTGCGAGCGTAGCGTTCTCCTTCACAATTTCCTCGCGCACAATCTGGCGTATCAACTGGCGCAAGCAGGTTTCATCGTTCGTAACCAGTGGTGCGACTCCTCTCGCTGCCCCGGAAATCAGACGATCGTACTGTTGGTACCGCTGCTGCAGCGCCCGCTCAATTGCTGTGGCCTCTTTAATGAACTCGTCCACTGTTGTCGGCAGATTGCGCACAAGGCCAGCGAACAGCTGCTCCTTGACACCACGCATGAGATGGCTGAGCTTTTTATCCTCCGGCATGTTGGGATCTGCGCGGCGAAACAAACGTGCCATGTCTTCGACAAACATGGCGACACCTTCATTTGGCTTTTGGATGCGCGTATCGAGTGCGTTTCCACGTCGATTTGTGCCCCCAAATGGGTCGAGAAACCGACGCGAAAAGTCCTCCCGCGTTGTCAGACTTCCCTCTTGGTTTTTAAACCACGTCTCTGCACTTTTTTCGAGGGCGAAATAGACGTTCAAAAGCTTCTGGTCGTGGCGCCAGTAATTCGATCTCGCTACCCTTTGATACTTCTCCAGCCAGTCCATCGCATCTTCATGTGCGTCACTGTGAAATGGTTCGGGAATCCGAAGGTTTTGAACTGTTACCCGAGTTGGGCTGCTTGGAAGTGCCTGTGCTGGAGCTGGGGTGGCGGCCGTTGATGAAGACGATGAAGACGAAGGCACTAAATTCGGGGCTCAACCCTAGCAGGCGGTGGCTCGTGCGGAGAACAGGCGTCTCGACGCGTGGGTGTCTTGTGGGACTAGATACAAGGTTGCTCGTAGGAGTGCCGATCATGAGGCGACGGTACCCAGCACCTCCACCGGTGTCGTGATACACAAAGCTCAGGGGCTTTATTATAGAAGCACCGCGCCGTACTCGGGAGAAGACACTAGAGAGGCGCCAACAAGAATGTCGTCTTCTTCTCTTGATGCCTTCCGGAATCTCGAGCAGCCCGGTCGTCGTCTGGGTCGGCGCCAGGGCGCACTTGTGCACTAATACCGACGTGGCAATATTAAATAATAAAGGTGACGTGACAGCTCCTCTTGGAACCCCAGGCGATTGTACACGCCCATTTGAAGAACATCCTTTCAAAGAACAATAAAATTCTCGGTCAGTTAGGAACTCGCTAAACCATTTCATTATATATTTTGAAAAATCAAGGTTAATTAATCAATTCAATAAAACTATCATAAACTAACATAAAACTTCATAAGCAATAAACTATATCATAAGCTTTTGATATCTAAAATTACTAGAGCTGCAATTTGTCTCTGGCGTCGTGCTAGTTTTATACGGCTTTCCAGGTTCACATGAGCGTGCCAAATGGAACAGCCAGATCTAAAGCCAATTTGGAAAGGGCTGAGTGCGTCTTTGTCTTCTACTAATTTTATAAGACGAAAATTTAGAATTCTTTCTATTAATTTCACCAAATTCGGAGTTAGAACAATTGATCAAATATTGTCATGCGTGAATCCGTCACCATTATTTTGAGGAATCGGAATAATTTTAGCGAGTTTCCTAACTTGAAGGTATCCAAGAAAATTGAATAGAATAATTTACTACGTCTAATAGATCATCTGGGGAATCCTTGAATAAAATTTTTATAATTTTTGAAGTTACCCCGTCAACACCTGGGGCGACATGTGACATACTTTCCAGTGCCTGTAGCCAGTTCTAACATAGTGATCTGAGTAAAATCATCGGACCGTATTCGTAACTTAGAACATGGCGATAAGAAGGACGTGAACCGGATTTCTAAACCCTTTCCGATTTCTGCTAAGATCTGCGTCATTTCTTCACCAGTGAAAATCGTCGAATAAATGTTACTCGGACGCGGAAGAATTTTTTTGCCACGAAGAAAAGTGAAAAGCAGACGCTTGTTTTTAGATTTTGATAGATATTCGAAATGTTTGAAATCATAGTCGTCTTTTGCTTTAGATACTGCATGTTTAAATATAGCTCTGTAGAATTTATATTCACGCCAATTTTTGGGCACTGGTTATAAACAACTTTCTCCAGGCTGCTTTCCTTCTTTTATAATCGCGTGAGCAGTCAGTATTCCACCAAGGGTTGTAAGAGTAACCATTATTAGATCGAATTGCGAATTCTGACTGCTTGCTAAATTTTTCCAGAGCTGAACAAATAATTTTCGTCTTTTGTTCATTGGACACCTCAGAAAGTGACGAAATCACAGATCGCAAGGACTTCTTAAAGGTATTGTAGTTTACGAACGTTCGAGCTTGTTCATCCGTTGTTGTAATAGAGCGGACTATTTCAAAGAATAGCGGAAGCTGATCACTATTAGAGGCGTAATCAACAATCGACCATGAAGAACACCGAGAGACTACGACTAGAGAATGTGAGATCAATTGCAGACTGATTTCGGCCACGCACAAATGTAGTTGCCCCAGAATTTACACAAGAAAGGTTAATTTCTAATGACCAATTCTCCAAGCGCTTACCGCATGAATCTGGCTTTAAACACCATGAAACATGAGGTGAATTGAAATCCCCAGTAAGTAAAACATCTCGCCCACAGCTACCTAGAACACTGTCAAGAGAGCGAGTGTCCTGCACACCGGAAGGAAAATAGGTATTTACAATATAAAGAGGGAAACATCCAGGTAGAGTAAGTTCTATAGCCAGAATTTCGCAATCAGAATTCATAAATTCCAATAAAATTTGCCTTTAGTAGAAATAAATATAATTAGTCCATCCCGTCCTGTAGGGTAGTCTAGTCAAAAGGATCTGTAAAATTTTAAATGGCAATTTTTCTCCATTGTCAACCACGTTTCCTGTAATACTATTATATCTGGACTAAGTTGTTTTGTAAGGGAAAGCAAATCTACAGAAGCTCATAATAGTGAGCGGCAGTTCCTCTGAAGAACCTTCAACAATCCTATAATGAAAAAGCTGCTGCTGTCGAAGGGGACTTCTTGGATGCACTATCCTCCATTGTAAACTTCTACTGACATTTCTTTGACTTCGAATGGGTAAGTGAGGAAGAATCCTCACTGATTGTTGACATAGCTCTTTTTTCAGCACGAGCATTATGCTCTGCGTCTTTCATTTCACAATCTTGTATGATCTGGTTGTCAGAAGCAGAATGAGTGGGAAGGGAACTATTGGACGCTGTGCCATCTCCCGAGACGGCTGTCTTCCTCTTTCCATCGACAGATTGCTGTCCGGAATTTATAAGTTGATTTGCTACAGAGCATAGACCAGTAGCTTGCATTAACTGATTCATTTGCGAGGAAATAGCCTGTGCGATCCTTTCACCAAGGGTCACCTACAACTGATCCATTGCCTTAGCCACTGCCTTTTGAAGAGCATTTTCTATGGCTGCAGTGAGAGATGAGTTAGGTACCGTATTTTGTTTAGCTGTAACTCCAGCATAGCCAAATTTTCTTTCATTTACAATATTTACAGCTTCTGTTCTGGAGCAACGTCTTTTGTCCATGAATTCTAGTATCCGTATTTCTTGGGCCCACACAGAACAGTTAATCAGTCGGATGGATTCCATCACAAAGGCAGCATCACTCGTTTTCGGAAGCGCAATCAGTGGGAGCATGACTTTCCCAACATGTGCAGCACCATTGGCTTGATTTACATGCATCGATACTATGGCTAAATCGCCAGCAATTGCGACACTGAAGCGGACGTGGTGCAAGCTCTACTCTGGATATCAGATGCATATTTTGATCTATGATGGGCAGGTAGCGCCAGCAAAATTGGATATCACTGATTCTGTTGGTACCCTGCTATTGTCCAAGACTCGATTGCAGCGATATACTGCAATCACTCCAGCTGCAGCTAACTTTTCCAATGTTTCTGCTGGAGTTAGACTTGAGTCGACACCCTTGGTGCACGCGAGGTGAGTAGGGATAAATGCACTCACCGGAGTGGCAGTGAAACATGTGCACTTGAGTAAGTCCGCAACACATGTCTCGCCTGGCAACCTACAAACAATGCCTCCACGGCCGATCTGCCTTACGTCCGAGATTTCTGGTACAATGGAGTAGCAGCATGAGCCTCCTGGATAGCCTGAGGGTTTTTCAATTCAATGAAGCATCCACTCACCCGAACTATTGCCACGGGGAGGCTGGTTACACCGCTGCGTGGGAATAAATCCAAAGGTATCTCATGATTAGGAAGCGTAGCTGTCCAAGGGGAAAAACCCCTCCCGGCGGAGTTCTTGCACATCAGCCTGAGCTGAAGCCGCTAATACTACGGAGAGAATGCGTTAATAAGTAACAAAAATGGATAACATCACCCGATACTCAGACAAACCATCAGAGATCGAACGCCACGTCTCCTCGCACCGGCTGAACAACGTTACCTTCTTCCCATTCCATAGGGAGCGAACCGGTACTTAATATTTGGTAAATAAAATAACTAAATAACGGTTATTACATCACAACATGCTTGCGAAACGAACATAAGGATGCCGTCAGGCCCGCATGCAGACTTTGCCTTTAGCCCTCTAAGTAATTTTACATACACCATTATATGTAATATGAACTTCAGACATAGGTTCCAGAATTACTTCCGTGTAATCCAGCAGTTAGCCATTGTAGGGGTGTGTGAAAGCAGACTGAAAATAACGATTAAAACAGCCCGCCATCGTATAGTCGTCTACTACTGTACCAACATCTATCTCAACTCGGAATAGATACATGCTCCCGGCCACGAGTTTTCAAAAATATTCACAACTCCTTCAAGCTGTCTTGAAGTTTTAAGCCAAATGAATCGAAAAAGCCTTGTTTAAGGAACCTCAACTTTGCCTTAAACTCCTCACGAAGAGCCCTGTAATTTCATACAGCCGCGGGTTCTGACTTTTCCTGTAGGAAGCCAGAAGGTAATGTTTGTTAATTAGCTTTCTATCTTCGTTTTTCATCAGGATTTGTCCTGACGCCTTTTTTCGTGTCATGTCTTTGGAAGGCACAAAAGCATTCATAAGCATTATCAATTTAGCTTTGAAGATATCCACATGTCATCGCTATCTTCGGAATAGCCTATATTTAAAAACTGAGGCAAATGTAATGTATGTTCACATGTTAATGGTTCATAGTCTCTTTTATAATAAAAATGAACCTTACCTAGTTATCTATGGGGTGTTCTTGCGGCGGATTTCAAGCCATGCGGAATCACACAATCGTTATCGCTTATGCCGGGAATGATATCGACATTTGAGACAAGCAACACAGCATTTGCGAAGAACAAGTCAAGCATTGAAGACGCGTTCCTTTACCACGTGGTTTCCGTCAATAGTAATTTTAAAAGCGCAAACGAATTCGGGATGACACGAAATACAGACAAGCGCCGAAACCGCTTGTCTTCCTTGTCATCCCGTCATCGTTTGCGCTTTTAAACTTATTAGACTACGGAATACCAACTAGCCCCAAAGTGCCACCCTTCAGTCACAAACTGATTTAGATCATTTGAAGCTATATCATGTCAGCAAATTCTACGGACAAAGCGTTCGCGTTGACAAATGTGAGTTTTTGGTTTTCCTATGGACCTTGCGGCATGTTGAAATCTCCACCAAATATAAAGTCGTGGTTTAATGTCGACAAAAAGCGGAAAGCTCCTTAAAAAGGCCAGGATTATTTAACGAAGGAGAGCGATAGAGAGCCTCAATGGCCAGACAACCGCCAGTGCTTATGTTACGGATTTTAACGGATTTGCAAGATTTATTAGTAATTTATTAGTAATATACCTACATTGCCACTAGGTATTGTTGTAAGGGGGTGAAGGAAAAAAAGTCGCAGTTTCACCTGAAAGGCGAAGCATCAATTGCGATAGCAAACTTGTAGAGAGCTATACGGAGTAATGATATTAGCTTTATCAGCTGTATAAACTTGGACATGCAGCAGCATCGGCAACACGCAGAACTGTTGTCGACGCCATCCGCGTTTTGCCCGCGTTCGCTCAAAATGCGGGCGGCGTTGGTGACTGTTGCCGGAGCCTCTGATATAAATAGGCACTGCGTGCCGCAGCTAAACGTCGCCTCCCTTTCCTCCCCCTCCCCCACGGCCTCTCGCTCGTCGGAAGAAGGCGCGTTTGCTCTACATACATGGTGATTGTGAAGGAGAACAGAGACGCCTACTTCTGCAGCCCTTAAGCGAGCACGGCGCAGAACGCGCGTTTGTTCTCCGCCGTGCGTTCACTCCCCGTGAAAGACGCGCCCCTCGCGCCCTTTCACTCGCACATACAGCGTTCGGCGCGCGGCGACGATTTCTTCTCCAAATGACGTCATACGGAACCTCACGGCGACGGCGACGGCGACGCCGACGGCAGAAATCTGCTTTTGAGTGTCCATATAATTGCTATCGCAATAAAAAAAGAAAAAGAGACACAAACATCGGCAACCAGGGTCAACCGCACTGAAAGCAACCTATATGAATACATCTTTGAAGAAAGAGGACAAGCGCCAAAACAAGAGAAAAAACATCGACATAGTAGAATAGAAGCAGGACAAACTGTAGTCAAAATGGACTACAAACAACACTACGTCTTAACAAACAGACTCAGTTGAACTAATGAGGCAAGCTATTAAAAATATATCCGCAGGAAGCTCATCCCAAGCACTAATAACACGCGGAAAAAAATGATAGCTTGAATACATCAAGGCAATTCAGCAGCATAATTAACACATTTCACCGGATAATACAATACACAGTCTTCGGCATCGAGTCTTACTGTAGATTTCAGATCATTTGGAAAATCATTGATGAAAATCAAAAACAGAAGAAGACCCTGAACTGAGCCCTGGGGTACACAAGATAGTGCACCTGCGGATGATGAGGCTGTACCATTCGAAAGACGTAGAGAGCGCACAGGACTTTTCAGATGCTCTTTTCACATGGGCTCCGCCGACTATCAACGTTTTAGCCGAAAATTCGTCAAGTGCACCTGCCGCGAGTATGGGATCGGGTTCCACTCGACAAACGCTTCGTTTCAAGACCAACTTGAAGTCCGTGAATGAATTTTTTCGTCATCCCACGCGACTTTGAAAATTCGAAGCGGCGGAAGCCCCTTTAGTCCTCGACAAGCTTTGCGCGTGAGCGACTACCTCATCACTTGTTAATAACCGGATTGCTCCTGCCGAGCGTAATAGATGGCTACATCAGAAGATATGGACCTCCAAATAACTACCCCGACTCCGAATAACAACGCGGACGAAAACGGGGACACAAGACTAATTTCCAAAACGGGGACTAGCAAAAGTCAAGGGACCGCCGCCCACAACTAGGTGACGGACGGCTGGCAGTTAGTTCTATCGCGGCGACAGCGAGAGGCTGCCAAGCAGAACGACAGGGAATGGCTTCCAACAACAAGAATAAGATTAACGGACAGCCATCAGCAGGCAGCGCGAAAGGCGACGGTCATAACGGCTAGACAGGCACCGCTCGTCGCAACGCGCTCCCGACGAAGGGGAAGCCTCTACCACCCTTACCAAAGAATCACATCAAGATAATACTGAAGCCCCACAAGGGACTAATGCTCAAGAAATATCTTAGAACAAAAATACCACAAGCGATTATTCAGGCTACCGGGACGATAATCACAGGAAACGGACCGAACCAACGAAAAATCACAGGAGAGGATTTCATACTGCGAATCCGAGAGGGAACGAATATCACCGTCTCCACACCTTCACTGGAGGTGGCAGACGTCATTCGGCGAATCACATGCATGGAGCTGCGAGGTAAACAACACCCCTTCAACGTGTATGTAGCGGATCTAGAAGATAGATACAAAGGGGTAGAGCACGGATTCCCAGCACACACCGAATAAGCAGATCTCGAGCAACACCTGCGAGTCAGGACCCAAGGAGTCACCATCGAAAGGACCTGAATGCTAAGAAGCTCAAACATCGCTCTCCTCACCTTCTCGGGAGGCACGCGCCCCAATGCGTGTACTACATGGGAGTAGAGATGCGGTGTACGGAGTACAGGCCGACAATACAAATGTGCCTGGAGTGCATGCAAGAGGGGCACCACTCGGACGTGTGTCCGAACCCTAAGGACATATGCCGTGGCTGCGGACTCGAAAATCCACCCCCACAAGGACACGAATGTGAAGTGAAGTGCGCCGTGTGCAGGGCAGCGGGGCACGAGACGCGTCGGTGCCCAAACAAAGTGATTGCCGCCAAGCGCGGGAAGACGACTCGCCAGTCTCGATCACGGGAGCGGTCGGGACAGAACACCAAGAAGGCACCGAGGTGCTGATTCGAGTCTACGGAGGAGGAGGACCTCTACCGACGCCGATCGAGATCCAGATCGCCACACGGAAGCAGAGCGAAGAGCAATATCCCCTCGACGGACCCCTCTAGCTCCAGGGCTTCGCAGCGGTCGAATTCGCCACTGCCTAAAAAACAGGAGGTGAGCTGGGCGACGGTTGATTCTCCCACTGCTTCAAAAGAGAATACTGGTGAAAATGATACGCGTATTCTGAAATTTGAAAAGGAAAACGCGCGACTAAGAGAAAAGCTCTCAGAAGAAGAACGCAAACGAAAATCACTTGAGAAACAAATGTCAGAGTTAGAGGCACGCCCCAATAGAACAATACAACAGCTGAAAACGCCGCGTCAGTCTAAAGAAATAGCCGAAACGAAGGCGGCGGCAGATTTAACCTCGGTCTCCGCGCAGTCTCAGACAACCCAAACCTCAAATAACGCACAGATAACGGCAAAGCAGATCCAAACAATGATCGCGGAAACCTGAAAATATTAATGCATGAAATGATGACGTTAGTTAACCAAAAGCTAACGGAATTTCAGCAACTATGCACGAATCACTTCGAGAAACACAAGGTATTCGTGACGGAACAGCTTAAGGCAGTCTCGAAGGCTGTTCCCACCAAAAAACGCGCAATTGCGATAGGAGCGGGTTGGGCAAAAACTAAAATAAGCCACTGCGTAAGAGAATCCGACGGCTCGGACACGGAAACGTCACGGGCTTAAAATAAGAGTGGGCAACATGTCTAACCACGTTAATAAATCCTAACGAATACATAATTCAGAACAATTGGAGATATGGCAATGGAACTGCCGCTCCTTCTCCAGGAAAGCGGCAGTGCTCCACCAGTTTATCAAAAACGCCGAAATCGCTCCGGACGTGATATGTCTGCAGGAGGTCGAGGCCAAGCCGGCAAAACTACAGGGATACTAGACTCTGAGCGATCCTCAAAATTCGAAGGTCGCCACGCTGGTGAGCAAGTCGATAAACGCTCAATTATTAACACTTCCGCAAACTGAGGGAGATACTAATTTCATAGTTATCAGTGGGATGCCGAAGAAACGAAGTAAGGCACACACATTAATCACAAATCTGTACAGTCCTCCCAAAAGCAAAGGGGAGAAACTGCCCCACATTCTCTCAGCAACGAAAGATTTAGCGGGCACCAGGGATAAGGCTGTGATAGTGGGTGACTTTAATGCGCCGCAAATACTGTGGGGATACGTGAAAACGTCGCCCAAAGGGTTCCTACTCGAGCGCACCGCAACGGCCTTGGGCTTACGGGCAATCAATCAAATTGGCAAACCAACGCGCACGGGTAACAGCGTCAGCAGAGACACGGCACCTGACCGTACTTTTACAATTAAGGTCAGAGACGGACAATGGGTTTCCTACGACAAAAACTTGGGAAGCGATCACGGCATAATCCAAATAGCACTCTCCACGCCCAACATACGGATAACAATAGGAATCACTAGGTTAACCGACTGGCCTCGTTATAGAGCACTCCCGAGGGCGCTGGAGGAGTCGGATACCGCCCCGACCAACATGCGGGAATTGACTCAATTCCTTCAACGAGCACACGGGGACACCACCAAAGCCATTGAGCGCACAGCGGAGGTGCCTGTGATAGACTCTCACCTGGTCAGCGTATGCGAAGAGAGGCGGAACATCGGCCTAGAGGTGGAAAAGACAACGTCTAAACAAACACCTGAGACAACGCATCGCTCTCTTGGTAGAGCAAGCACAAGGCCACGTCAACGAGCTAGCTAAAAACGAGTGAGCGACGTTCTGTGGAACCCTATCAGGAACTCTGGGAACGACCAGTACGTGGCGAATACTACGGAGCATGCTGGACCCGATGAGCACACGTACTGAGAATAACAAGAAACTCCAAATTATAGCAGACAACTTCGAGGGTACAGACCAAGATCTAGTCGATGCTCTTCAGAACAAGTACATAGAACCCTCACCCGCGATGGGATCGTCCTACGCGACGAGACAATACTCGGGGAGGCCAACCCTAAATTAGACGAAGAAATAACGCACGCGGAAGTTTATGAGGCGGGACAATCCGCAGTTAAAAACTTGGCACCGGGCCCAGACTCGATCACAAATTCAATGATCCGAAACATGGATGCGGTAGCTCTAGCGAAAATAAAAATGTTTTAATAGTGAGCGCTGGGCAAAGGTAGGCTTGGCCTAAGAGAGGAAATTGACTAAAATAATCATGATCCCCAAACCAAAAAAGAATCCCTCGATCGATACACTCCAGCCGGTATCGCTCGCGTCCTGCCAGGGTAACCTCTATGAAAGGGTGATCCACAGCAGATTGCAGCGATACCTGGAAGAGCGGAGCTGGTTCCCGGACTCCATGATAGGATTTCGCAGGGCTTTATCTTGCCAGGACGCGTTCCTCCTACTTAGAGACGAAATTATAACTAATATGTCGTACGGCGACGAGAGATTATTCCTAGCACTAGACCTCAAAGGAGCCTTCGACAACTTCTCTCACGCCGCAATATTGGAGGTACTGGAACTCGTGGGTTATGGTGAGCGCACATACAATTACTTAAGAGCGTTTCTTTCCAACCGCGAGGCGAGCATCAGTATTGGCCAAATCACATCGGATTTATTTAAAATGCGTAAGAAAGGAACACCCCAAGGAACGATAATATCTCCTCTGCTCTTCAACATGGCGATGTGTCGTCTCGTGCGCGATCTGTATCGGATACCCGACCTAGGTTACACGCTCTACGCGGACGACATCACGCTGTGGACGAGCAGAGGTTCACTAGGGGATAAGGAATATACGCTCCAAAGCGCAGTATTAGCGGTGGAGAAATTTTCCAGATGGAGCAGCTTGAAGTGCGCGCGCAAAAAATCTGAGGTCATCCGGATACACGCGAAAGGCTACAAATCCAGAGGATCGATTAACATCGTAGTTGAGGGCCAATCAGTCCGAGAGGTACCCACGATGCGAGTCCTGGGTTTGTGGCTTCAGAGCGATGGGAGAGCCGTGTAGACACTCATAACCCTCAAATCGACAACCCACAACGTAGCTCAAATTACACGTCGCGTGACGTATCGAAAAGTGGGAATGCGAGAAGACGATACCCTAAGGCTCGTACAGGCCTTAGTGGTTAGTCGAATCACGTATGGCTTACCGTACCAAATCCTGAACAGGGAGGAGGAAAGGCAGGCCAACACAATAATCCGAAGCGCTTTCAAAGCTGCTCTGGGCCTGCCTAAATGTCCCTCCACAGAGTGCATGTTAGCTTTGGGAGTGCACAATACTTTCGAAGAACTGAGGCAGGCCACTTTGATGCGACAGAGGGAACGCCTCAGCTTCACAAAAACTGGTAGGGCAATATTGACTAGATTCAATATCCCAGCGTACCCCATTTATCTCACCGAACAGGCCGTACCTCTCCCTCCTTCGGTGAGATCCAAAATTACAGTAGCCCCATTTCCCAAGAACATGCATCCCGAGTACAACAAAGAAAGGCGCAAAGCACGCGCACAACACATTCAATCAACGTACTCTAATAACGATAGGTATATACAACACGTATTAGACGGGCGCAGCTGTGTATGCAGAGGCGACCTGGCAGCGCTACAAAAGGTACGCCTGGCAGTCGTGAACGTGATCTGCCAGCAGCAAATAACCGCATCGGCCACGGCGGGATCCCCCACCTCGGCCGTAATATTAGCAGTGACGATCGCACACGCTCATAGCAAAGGGACTCGGTCGTGGTCACGGACTCCCAGGAGACATGTCGCATGTTTCTTAAGGGGCACGTGGCTGCGGCTAGCCTCGCGATAATCCCTAAATCCTTGAACCACCGTCATCGCCTACTCTGGTGCCCGGGCCACGCGGGGGTACAGGGGAACGAAAAGGCTAACGCGTTAGCTCGAGGGTTTACTAACCGAGCGACGGCGTCCTCTTCTAACCCCAACCACTCGCACTATCCCTCACAACATTCCACCAATTAAAATGCCAAAGACATCCTTGCTCATCAGCGCGGAGTCCGCAGAAAGTACCCGCCGCCTCAACCACAACTTAGCGGGGAAGAGGCCGCCGATTGGCGTAAAATACAGACTCGGGTATTCTCCCGTTTGAAATTGCTAAACGCCATGTATCCCACTCGTTATAGGGACAACTGTCCTTGGTGCGGTGGCATACCTACCCTAATACATATAACCTGGGGTGCACTAAGCACCCTGATAGGCCAAATACCAGTAACACAATGCAGCAGTGAGAGGCAGAGCTCTCCCGCTCCGACCTGGCAAGATAAAAGTCCTTAATTAGCCAAGTCACGCAGGCGGCAGAGGCCAGTGGGGCCCTGGACTGAGAGGCTCCGACCACCCCTCCTTAAAATCTTTTCCATTCCACTAAAGTTTCTATTATGATTGCTCGTAGGCGCCGACTACGGGGGAGGGGGGGGGGGGCTTCGGGGCTCGAGCCCCCTCCGGAGTTTTCCTGGGGGGGGGGGGCGCTGAGAGCCCCCCCCCCCCCCCCGCCGATCCGTAGCCTACCCCCCCCCCCCCCGCGCCCCTAAAGTGCCATTACCGGAGTTCTGTTAACCACATAATATGAGGATTATTTTGCGTTGCCTCTACCTTTTCACTTTCGTTGTGGCTAAAACCTTACGGCATCATTGTTGGCGCGGACGTGCACGGCTTTTTATACTTTCGCTTTAATTCGGCAAATTCTGACATTGGGAGGACAACCACATTAGAAGCACCTGGAGCGGCTACCTCATCCGCGTTTCCTCAAATCAACAATTTTGCTTAGATTTCCGCTGAGAACACCATGCCCAGACACAATATATTTAAATATATACACAGGAGAAAGTTTATCATATTTTTAAAGAGAAGGAGGTAGCGAACTAAATGAACAGCCTATGCCTAGAGAATGAATGTTTTGCTGTATGTTCACCTCACTTCAGATTACTTTGCGTGCTTTTTTGACCCTGAAAAAAAAAAACCTGCAGACTTCAGAGACCCCTTCGGCACAGTCTTCTATCAACGGCGTGTGAAAAGCACGTGAGTGATATGTATCTCCAGATTGATTCTCTTTCCAGTGGGCAATGCTAACGACTGGCGACAAAAAAAAGCTCTTCTAATTATTTACAACATTTACGCATTAGGGATGGAAACATCGCCTCTTGCATGCATAGACCATAAATACGGGATGTTTCAGCCAAGAGTTTCAAAATTTTTTTTAAAGTTGCCTGTGGCAGATAGTACAATTCTAGTTCATGAGCTGGCCTACTCGAAGTGGCGGACATTACTTGCCCAAAAAATTAAAATGCATAATCGACCAATTAACAAAAATTCATCAATGAGGTGTTTAACATTAACTTATAGCCCATGTTGCAATTTACAAATTCTAGCCGTGGAGTTCGCAAAGCGGATTCACTAGGAACTAATTCTCCGGTGGCACCAGTTTCGAGATATTAATTCCCGAACATTGCGGAGAAATGCATTGGTGTTCCAGATACTTTTGTTCTTACCCGCCGTGGTTGCTTAGTGTCTATGGTGTTGGACTGCTAAGCATGAGGTCGCGGAATCAAATAACGGCCACGGCGGCTGCATTTGAATGGTGGCGAAATGTTAGAACACCCGTATACTTAGATTTAGGTGCACCCCTTTGATGCCCAAAACTTTATTTTCATAAGGAGCATCACAGGAACTCTAGCATGCATAAAGGACGGACCAAATATGCGAATTATGCTGTCAGAAAAAAATTATATTTATTCATGGCTGCATAATGAGGTGTTGCTCCAGAGCAACGTTGGGCATCTGTGGTCCTACTTCACATGGAATGCCTTGAAGCAGTTGCGGCTTGGAAGGAGACATAGGTCACTATTTATTATTCCACTATTATTTCACTATTATTTTATAATTATTATTTATTTTTGTTATTGTTTTTATTATTATTATCTTTATTATTTTTTGAATTAATATTTCCTATTGCATTATTATTTATTCCAGTCAGTGTCATCAACCGAAAGGTCTTCTTTCCTCCATGTTCTGCGAACATTTTCTTTCTTTTTCTTGCGCTGAGCCACCGAGTGGGCACGAGAAGTAACCGGTAAAGCTTCAACATTATCGCTTGACTTTCCATCGTCATCCTCTACGCATGGCTCTTAATCGCGAAGATTGGTGGACAGGTATCAATCAATTTTTGAGCATCTCTCGGATCATAGCCGGGGTCATCCGGGTCGCTGTCGAAGTCAGTGTCGGACAAATCACCATCCGGAAGAAAGATAAGCTCCTGAATTTTTTCATGAGTCGGCCACTTTTTTTCTTTTGACATCGCCATGTATATATGAAAGACAAAAAATCTGCCTGATGACGAACCCTTATTCTACTCGGTAGAATGAACATTCTAGCTATTGCTTTGCTTTACCTTCAGCACAGCAAAAAACTGCCACAAACGATATCTCCCTACATGTGATCACGCCTCCGCATATGCCTGTTGTTGCTCCTGGGCAACACCACTTTTGGCGAGTAAAAGTTTGTTGTACAAATTGCGGCCACACCGTTTAGCCTCCTCATAAATGTCGTACAAGGCCTTATGAGCTATTCTAGGTATGACAGTTGTCATAGTGTCCTATACCGCCATAGCTGAACAAATTTACTCGCGTGTGCGGTCCTTGCGCTGGCACCTCTCAAAACAGTAAAGAAAAACAACAACAAAGGAGCGGTGCTGCAATCTCTACGTATTTACTTCAAGCATGCGAGGCTCGCTAGTCTTGGTATATTCCATACATGGCGCCAGCGGTATCCTTCAGCAGGGTGTGTTCAAGAAAAAAAAATTGTTTTTAGGCTGTTGCTCCTGGGCAACAGTAGGCACCAAAGGGTTTTAAAGAACCCCAGGTGAGCTAAATTATTCCAGAGTCCTCCACAACGGCGCGCCTTAATCATATCGTGGTTTATATATCTACTCATATACTTTATATATCTATTCATACTTTTGTGTTTCGATGCAAAAAACGATGTTTTATTAAGAAAGTGACTGGCACGCCAATACATTTCTCCGCAAAGTTAGAGAATTAATATCTCGACACTGGTGTTAGCCTCAGAATTAGTTCCAAGTGCATCCGAACTCCACGACTAGAATTTGTAAATTGCAACCTGGGCTAAGGTAATTAGCTAAAAACCTAATTGGTTAAATTAGTTAATTCGTTGATTATGCATTTCAATTTTTTGTGCAAGTATTGTCTGCCTCTTCGAGTAGACAAGCTCATGAACTAGAATTGTGCTATCTGCCACAGGCAACCTCTAAAATTTTTCAAAGTATTCGTTGACACACCTTGTATGTAGAATTCACTCAATAACCGAAATGTTGCCAAGCCGGATTCACTGAAAA
Organism: Dermacentor silvarum; assembly: GCF_013339745.2. Lineage (NCBI taxonomy): Eukaryota > Metazoa > Arthropoda > Arachnida > Ixodida > Ixodidae > Dermacentor > Dermacentor silvarum. Next base: position 370,372,692 of record NC_051154.1, on the reverse strand, counting down.
TCAGAATAAATCAGTAGCGCACCCAGGATCTCTGCCAGGGGGGGGGGGGGGGTGACAGGCTGCCTTAGTTGCCAGTACCATCTAAACAGCACTAATGTCAATTTCTTCGCGGAAAATTGTCAAAACATGAGCTTTTGCGCAAGTTTGCCAGTGTGCAGACGATTGCGCGTCTTACATCGTATTTGCAGTACTCAAAGGCGCATGGAAAGAAAAGGGGTAAAAGAAAAGGGGGGGGGGTTACCTCGGCCTTAGGGGGGAGTTACAACCCCGAACTCCCCCCCCCTCCCCTCCGTCGGTGCGCCACTGGAATAAATATAAGCCTAGAAGTCGTGCGCAGCAGCGCTTATAATCGGACTCAAAGTACTAAAAAAAGAGGAGTTTGGCCGGGCAGGTGAAGCAGTATTGGTGATAGCGAAGTAGAAGACAATTACACGAAGGAATATTCTTACCGTGTAAATCCTTGTAAGAATCGCACATGAGTAAGGGCCGCTCGCCTAACTTGACAGCCAATATTTCAAAAAAGGCATCCAACCGAGAAGCAATCGTGTTCCGTAAGCTGATTCTGATTGGGCTCAACAGCGAATTGTCGCTCGCAGCGTACTTTCGCGCGTCGCTACTGGATGTCGAGAGGAGACGATCGCAGAGGTTTGCGGTGGATTTCATTCTCGTAGTTAGAAAAATGAGGTCAAATGGCCCGGTCCCATGAAAGGCCCGTCAAAATCGAGACAGAAAAGTGCGGATCTTACACGAGTCTATACGTTAGTTATATAGTGACCATATAAATTGTAGTAAACATTCACCTAAAATTGAAATAGCAACCATAGTGTGATGCACGGACCATGTAAACCTGTAAATACATCACTGGATGACCTCGAGTACACGCTTTCACAAAGCAAGCATTATGAAGAACGCCGGCGGTGGAGGCAAACGGTTCGTACAGCCGCGCAATTCACCGCAACTCCAAAAATTAGATTCACACTCATTACCTGCCTATTTTTAAGTTCACTACAGAAGGGATCTGTCAGTGATCTGCAACGACCTCTGTATCTTAACTCTTCAACACTAGGGGCGCGGAAGGATAGCCCGGCAAAGAAGACAGCGCGCATAAAATCAGCAGCCATCCCTGCTCGCCCCTTATCATTCCACCCACCAATGATTACCTACAGTTAGATATCGCACGCGGGCTACATAAGCGTCAGCCGCACACAGTCATTCACAGCTACAGCAGGGGTAGAGAAGAAGACGCGTGCTCTCCTTCCCATTCGCGTTTGATTACGTGACCTACAACTAACCCGAATATTGCACGGGCGAGAAGATAATGCCTATCAAGCCGCCATACTTTTCGGCTCATTGTTACGTGCTTTTTCCCGCACCCACAGTGTATGAGTCGCTCATTTTGGATTTGGATTTAATACGGAACATCATGGCGACGACAACAGCGAAAATTTTGCCTGCAGTGTCGATATAAGTGCTTTTGCCATAAACCGAGAAATAGAAAATTGTTAGCGAATGGTATATATATATATGCATTCATACATATATACATACATGGGTCGGTTTCGGAAAGCTGGTCGGGCCCCAGCCCCCCCTCCCTGGTAAAATGAAAGCTTTCCGCCTATGATTATTACAGGCACTTACTAGTCTCCTTACGTGTATTGCATGCGACAGCATTGAGTGTTCCGTGCGATACTTTTAACTTGGACATGTGCTCGAAATGCGCAAATTCAATTTCGAGGGTGGGCCTCCCAAACCTTTCGGTTGGGTCAAGTCATGGGAGTGGGCCAAGTCAGTTTTGAATGTAGGTCGACTCAATTTTCGAATTCGGCAACGTAAATTTTGGGGGTGTGCTAACAAAGTCTTGGTGTTGGGTCAAGTCAATTTGGGAGTGGGCTAGGTCGTATTTGAACGTGGGTCAACTCAATCTTCAAATTGGGCAAATTCAAATTTTTAGGTCTGAGCTATGGCGTCCGTCCGACGCCGTCGAAGTTCATCGCGAGATTTCGCTGTGCCAGCCGCAGCAGATCCATCGCCCGGAACGCGACGTCATCAGCTGGTCACGTGGATTTTCTTGCCATCGGATGTTAACGCCGGAAGCTCGGCGGGTTTTCCGCTTTGTGGGGCATATAAATGTTCGCCTTAAAAAAATACCAGGTACGTGCCTTGCTATCATTATTACCGGTGGGAGTGCCTGTACCCTCCCTTGACCAGACTGATGCATCGCTGTCCTCTCAGATGGTGTTTTCCAGAGACGTCAACGTTTCATCACATATATAAAATAGGTGGCGTACCCCACAACGCGCTTGCTTTTATTGCGCATCCGAGCTGACGCATAATATAGCATTCACACAATGGCATTTACGGAACACACCAGCGCAAATGAAAAGTAGGCTTCGCGATAGGTCAGCCTAGAGCACTGCACGGGCCGATTTTTTCAGCCCGAGCCCGGCCCGGGCCGGGCCCGTTTTTACGTTGGGCGGCCCGCCCGAGCCCGATCGAAACATTTATGGCGAGACCCGGGCCCGGCCCGGGCCCGGAACTAATCTACATTACCCGCCCGGCCCGGCCCGCCACCCCTTTACCTTAGGCCCGAGCCCGGCTCGAAACTGGCCCGAACCCGGCCCGAGACCGAAAAATACATGTTTTTCAGAGTTGAGACGCCCGAGAATAACTCGCTGCACGTTACATGCACACCAGCAGAAAGCCCGAGCCCGGCCCGGGCCCGCGTATAAAAACCCGAGCCCGGCCCGGGCCCGGGTCAAAAAGCACACGCCGTGCCCGAGCCCGGCCCGAGCCCGTGAAAAAACTGCTCTACCCGGCCCGGCCCGTGGGCCGGGCCGGGCCGGGCCCGGGCTTTCGGGTAAGCCCGAGCCCGTGCAGTGCTCTAGGTCAGCCTATTTCCTGCATGCATGTCAAAAGTGCGGAACCTAAATGAAGGACTCGCTCAAGTCAAAAGTGCAGTGGATTGAGATCGTTATGGTATGTTCATTTTTAGACCGTACAGGATTTAAAAAAAAAAGCTGCCTGTGGCATTTAATGCAATTCCGATTCTTGAACAGGACTGCTCGAAGAGGTTGATATTTGCACAAGAAATCAAATTCTAAAACTGCCTCATTACGAAAAAATGACTAATGAAGTTTTGAATGAGCTTTTTTATATGGTGCACATTTTAGGTTAATAATTGTGGCGAATGCTTTTGCAAGGCATAGTCATTTTGATGGAATTCTAAGGATGGCATCGGTTTCCAGAAATGCACCGCCAATGTTGCGGTAAAACTGCTGTGTTCCTGGTCCACTTACTTTCCTAACGAAACCCCGTCTGATGCATTTAATCACAAAAGCAACTGGAATACATTGTGCATGTAAGCATCTGCTAAACACACTGTAATCGTTTCAATAGTTATACTCGCTTTTTGCGATTGTTGATAATGAGGATAATGTAGGAGACTCATTGGCACAGTTAGAAATCATCTATTCTCGCACAACGAGAGCGTTTTAGCATAGACGTCATGCGAATAGACAATCAAAATCGTATTTATTAAAACTTTAAAGACGTACAATTCTTTGGTACGTCACGATTTTAAACAAGTGCGTTTAAATACGAAATCAAAGTAGTTAACATAAACGTGCTGCACATGGGCGCGGACTTTTCCTTGGTAGAGTAGTCGTTGTGACCACGTTCAGCAACAACTGGGTCGCTCGAGGTTCCGCAGCTACAGTCAGCGATGCACTTGGCGAAGCACGCGGTGTTTATGGCGGTGCTGCTGCGTGCAATTCTTGATCATCGAGCAGCCACCACAGTGTCACCGGAGGGCAGCACGGCGGCAGTCAGGACACTGGAAGGGTCAAATATTAACTAACTGTTCCCGTGGGGCTTCCACCTATAATATGTAAAAACTGTTCGTTGAATCAAAATCTTGCATAAGGACAATGACGAGTCTACAGATGCACAGGCCGACGGCAACCAAATTGGTCCTACCCAATTCACTTTCCGCTTACAGGTAACCAGCAGGCGTGCGCGCATGTTCGTTAACGAGCAACATGTCGTTCTAGTAGTTCGTCACGATTTTCCCTTGTCTTGTGACCCTTGCTACTGCGTGTCTTCCTGTCTTGTATAATCTACGGCTCGCAAGCAGTTGTTTCAAACAAAGCCCCAGTGCGAGCTATGCCTACAGCAAACCTTGCAGAAGGAATTGGAGCAACTCGCAACATTTTCCATCATGTTTTGCAAAGGTTCCCTACAAAATGCTGCTGAAACACTCGCAAGCTAAACACTGGATAAGTGGGCTCTATTGGTCGATTCACAATAGAACGTCGCTAATGACCCATGTGCACATACTAACATTACTGGCTCAAGGACGTCCGTTGTGATGCTGCGTGCGGTTCTTACGCGTCGAGCAGCCTCGGCAGCCTCGCCGAAAGGCAGCGTGGCCACAGGTCCTGCCACAGTGACCGTACAAAACGAACCCTTTGTAACCCTGCATGACACTTGTATTGTGTGGTAAATCCAGTAAGAACGCCCGCACTCAGTCGAAGCGCTGTACAGAAGCGTTTACGAATTTATGAGTGCCGGGGCAATCAGGCCAATAATTACTAGCGAGAAAATTCATTCTGGACGGGAAAACCTGGCACAAATACCGCTCATTGAGAGTAAATGTTTCGTCAGACTTATACCTAAGAATTCGTTATCAACTCTCAGTTACTCTTAAACTGTTTTGCTGAAACAGTTCAGCCTTCATGAGCAGCTATTCCGAAATCAATTGCTAATGTGCAAGGTTGTGATTACTTTTCTATACAATATTTTCATTGGCACAACGAATAAGCAACTCAAACTAGAGCAACATAAAGACTGCCTGAAAGGTTTTTTGCGTTGCTTACGTTGCGCCAAGGCAACTAATGCTTGGAAAATGCGTCAGCTGATTTCACATATGGTCGGCCAGACACAACAGCTCGACCAAATAAGTGCATGCTGTTGAAAGAACGTCCATACCTGAACACAATGAGGTGGCGCCATTAGCAACTTCCCTTACATTGTACAGTTTCCACGATACGAAAAACAGTGACTTGGGCATATTTGCTATGTTTCTACAATGTACTATTGCCTGAATTATACTATCCTCTTGGCGAAGGGATGAGAAATAATTTATTTATAGAAACTGAAAAGAACACGCCCTAGAACACAGCCCTCTAGTGTAGCGTAAAATTCCCAGCAGGCACCCCCTCTCCCTACGATGAGAGATAATCTAAGAAAGGTTAGGGGGGAGGGGGGGGGGGCTTGCTCGGTCGTGGAATGGAATTCAAGGGCTGTTGGCCCCAGCCTATACCGTCCCTCAGCAAAAGCTCGCTAGACTTGCTCTTTCGCGTCCGTCGGCGTCGATAAAATCAAATGTATTGCAATTTAGGCGCGAGATAATTGTGTACACGTTGTGCTGACAACATAGGCGCTTTATTACGAGCTGCATGCGGTCGCATCGCAAGCGCCACCGGTCTGATTCGACGGCCCAGCGAGCAAGGCCCGCCGGCTCCTAGCCATCGGCGGCTGTCGACGGAGACGACACTGCGGACGTGGCCTTGCGGAGACACGTCTACGCTGTTCACATAGTCGTGTTTATATTGGCATCGTCTGTTTAAAACGAGAGAACTGGGCAAATACGTTTGTTTTCAATTTATTTTCAAAGTTACGCAGTATTAATAGCGTCCACGCAGGGGCACCGGTTCTCGGCGGAGCTACGCGCCGCTCGCACATTCGTACATTGTGTCCTGAATATTATAGTACGCGGCAAGTCGGACTCCGACGCGTCGTACAACGGATCACACGCAAAATATCACCACGTGTCTTGCGCTTTATTCACATGGAACGCTTCGCACGTTTGACGAAACCGGCGACTGACGAAAGCTATGCCTATGGCAACGGCTATGCAGAATCGGCCCTGGACAAAAGTACGGCTAAACAATAAATTTATTTCTGAGTAAATAGGATCATTTTGTGTATTCAATATACAATTTTGTGAACACAGTGAAGAAAGGGGGGCGGGAGGCGCTTGCTTGGTAGTTGGCACCAATTTCAAATTACTCGAAAGTGGAGTTGGGCCGCTTGCACGGGTAGGGCCGTTTGCTCGGAATTTTACGGTACTCCTTTCTGTATAATTAGTTTTGAGGAAGTGAAGTCTTTCATAACAACACATTTTATTCATTTATTTATTTCATTAGCTTCAATGCCCAAAGACGTTACAGAAGGGAGTGGGGAAAAAAATTACGATTGTTCTGATCATTAGCGGCTAGTACGCATTTTCCGGTCTATAAGTCGCACTTTAGTATAAAACGCTTCCCCATCAAAACGGCAGTTTTTCCAAAAATGAAACGTATATAAGTTGCACCGATGTATAAGACGCGCCTCTTTGTTCTGTAAGCAATTAAAAAAAACTAGTTAGGTTTCCCTCCGTGAACGCAGGTCACGGGCAAGAGTATGGGTGCCATATATTTTCTATACTCGTGTAATTGCTATACGGATCCTCCAGGCGCATTTCTGCCGTCGAGGTTGCCGCGAATTTCCGTATAAAGTCCAAGGGCGATGACATCGTCCCCGTCCACCGTATATGCTGTGTGTGCGAGTGAAAGCGTGCGACTGTGAGCCGAATCGCGCAAAAGGGAGGAAAGCTGGAAGGCAGCGCGAAAGGGAGGGGGGGGGCGGCTTGTACTCTGGTGGCAACTGCGTAGTTTGCGCAGCAGCGCGCGCCGTATCTTGACAGCGATCTGCCGATGCAACGACTTCGGGGTCGGTCGACTCGCGGTCGGCCTGCCGCCGCTTGCGTTGCTGCTCCGTCCTTCTCGCACGGCGATCGGGAACTCGATCAGGAGAAGAACCCGGTACCTCGATAGCACGCACAGAACCCATATCAACTAAGTCAACCAGCCGCACTTCGCGTGGCCATTACATCGGATTCGATTTTGTCAGTAGCTTTTCCGAAAAAAAAAGTACATAAGTCGCAACGTTTTATAAGAAGCACCGAAAAAAAATTCAGAAAATAAACAGGTCTTATACACCGGAAAATACGTTATACACAAAAACAATCATCAACAGCGGATTTGAATGCAGAAGAACTCGAAATGGTGACGACGGAGGTGGGCAGGTGGTTCCATTCCTTCGATGTTTTTGGCAAGAATGAATCAGAAAATAAGTATGGCAAAACGGCACTTCAACTTATGACAGTGATTAGCATGACAAGACAAATAAGGTGGCTCATTAAGTTCATCTGTGGTTGGCTCATTAAGTACTCGCTGTTTGCCACGATCCTACTAACCCCCTTTTCATGTCTTGTTAGGAGGTCCCCCCCGACAGTTGTTACTTCGGGACCTCCGAATGTGTACTTACACCCACCCTGTATTTGATTTTGTCGTCAAATAAATATTGATTGATTATTGATTGATCTCAGAAATTCAGAATTAAAGTCTTGTAGAAAGGTAAAGCGCTATTATCTCGAAAGATTCGCCTATAAACCTACACTCGGGCAAGAATGCGTACAAGAATGTCATGCCAAACCATGTCAACTGCTTTTTTAATATCGAGGAATATTACGACTGCGAGTGTAGTGTTGTGAAGTTGTGGATTCTCTGGGTAAGAACAAAGTCCGCATTAGAAGTTGGCCTGCCATGTCTGAAGTCATGCTGGTGGGTAGTGCTAATATTAAGCTTAATTGCAAAGTCTTATTTATTTACCGAATTTTTTCTCCGAAATCTGATTGCGTTTATCACCTTTGATGGAAGCGCGTACCGCAATGGCTTAGAGAGCCGTAACAAGAATGGGTGCTGTCGTCAGCGCCATCGCGGGGGATCGCGTAGCACCAGGTGCCCAACAAAGCAGAGCCGCCGTTGCCACCGCTGACGACCACGCGTAGGTGGACCGGGCTGCAAAATTAGGTCTTATCACCGCGTCTGCCGTGTCTTCCTACTGATAACATGCGGAACATGTTCAGCGCATGCCTATCAGTCACTGGTCAGCATCTTCCGAGACCCTAAGCCTGGTCACAGCCTGCCAGCATGCACCTCGTAGCCGAGTGTCGCTCATGCGCCCCGATATTCTTTCATGTACACGCCACCTGACCTCGGCTTGCCCTCCTCGTGAATTCTCCTGTCTTATTTCAGTCACCGCAAGACCGTGAAGTTTGCGCTTCAATGTCCACCGCTAATGTCGCATTACACTCACCAAACATTCCCTACAGCAGCATTGGAATTATCGCATGCACTCGTGCCACATTTTTGGAAATAAGCAAATTGAACGGCGAAATAAGATATAGATCAGTTCCCCGATGTAATTCAAGATGGAGGCAACAAATCCGGTTGTATAGCACCTCCAAGGGATTTGCAGCACTTTGAAAACATGACCGGGACCAAGAAAGCATGCCAGTTTTAGTCATTTTCTTTCTATGCTTCAGAAGGAAAAGAAACGGATTGTCACGGACTATTGCTTTATCAGTAAAGTTAAAGAGTAGAGGTGCTCCGCATTGTACGGAATTCTAGAGGAGCAAAGCGCTGAAGTCTGCCAATTTTGAGAGCTCTGCTGCGTTAGAGTGAACCACATACAAGACAACACTAAGATTCATAGAAAAAAATTTAAAGAAATTCTGAAGCTCATTTTTGTATTCTCTTTCTATATTTGATATTGTACCGAAAATGAAGTTTCGAGACAAGGCTTATCAGTCTAGACGGGTTTAGCTCTTCCACTTTATTATCCCTTTAAACAGGAATACCATTGTCGAGTGAGTTTTGCCAAAACCTTACCTCACTCGCCAGCCTGTCTCGTTCTTGCATCATGGCGGTAAGCTGCGTGGAATGGAGGTTCCGAAACCCGTTTAAGATATTTTATATTTTATTTATTTATTATTGTGATAGCAATTATAAAGACACTAAAATACGGTTGCCGCTGCCACTGCCGTGCAATTATGGTATGCACGTGCATATGTCACATATGCACTGAGGGTTAAGTCTCCAGAGACCCACAGTGCATTTGGCTGTGGAAGTAACAAAGCCAAGTGGATGCACCATCACGCTCCATTTAATCGGCTCTGCAGCGAAGTGTTCTGGCTTCCAGAACACTTCGTTGGACGTGCACACACGTCATAGTTCCTGCTGAACAGCTGTGTGCATACCATACAACGGTGCATACAATGGTCTAAGTGGAACGGAGAGTACATGTCAAGGTAAAAACTAACCCTTCACTGGGCCCTGACAAACGCCAACGGTTTTCCGTACGTCTTGTATTGTGCACCGTCGAGGTGCGACAGTGGTAACACCGCTGCCAGCATTCCTCATCAAGGCAGCGGTGAAACACGCCTGGTAACTGCCAGGACTGTGTTCCTAGCCTCGTGTGCTGTCACACCATGCCGCCTCTGCTATTGTTAGAACACTGTGCAAGGCGCTCGAGTGCGACGTTGAAACTTGCTATTGCTTTCAGTGCTTTGCCCTCGGGTGGAAGTGCCAATTTTTTTGTGTTACCCTCATGGCCAAAGGTGCTATTGAAGGGAGTGGGTACAATGTGGGGAAAAAATACTACAGACATTTTTAGGCTCCTGCAAATACAGTGTTAGCTAAAGCGTTACTAAAATTGATGTGTTTAACAGTCGAGGCGAGTGGTCTCGGAAGGTGTTAGTATATTTAGTACCGAGAGGTACGGTTATAACAAATTTTATGTGTCTCGCACCACATTACTCAGGCTTTTTGTGCATGATCAATGCAAGGAGAAATGTGACAGAGTGGTAAAATAACGTTGTGCAGGTTAGGAATAAGTTATATTGTGAAATAAACAAGGACTAGAAAACTTACGATGACAGACAAGGGAAGTGCTAGGGGCAGCATATTGAAGCTTATTGCAGATTAAGGATTTGTGCAGCAGGAGTTGTGAAAGAAGCTGACGCAAAAGAACAATTGCAGCAAAGGTATGCTATATTCCCTTCAGCGTTTCTAATTATTTTGTTGACTTGCAATGACCAAGAAAGGGAAGCAGTTATGTGGACCACATGACGATAGGACATGACTGACTTGACAGGGAAATGTTTTTAGGGCTGTTGACACCACTAATGTTTAACTCAAAAGAAAGGACCTGGCATCATTGACACTATCATGAGCTGATGGCACAAAGCAACATTTTTTGATGTGTACTAATAAGGTTAGCGTACCTGCCAACCTCGGGATCTCGAAATTCGGGAGAATTGCCAAGCTGTAGGGGGGCACAACAAACGAAACAAAAATTTTGCAGTTTTGTTTTCTGGGTCACAGCAATGTCAGGAACCGATCTGAATGGCTTACAGCACAGTTATTAGATGCCTCCGTGCTCGTACTGTGATCGGAGACGTGTGTGCGCATGTATAACACATACTATATGTCTAGTGACAGCGGCCCCTTTCCACTCTTAATATGCTTCATCGCATAAGACTACTGTATGGCGGCGAAGCTGACTTAAAGCCGTTCTGCAATGCATGTGAGAGCTTTGCCTCACGTTCACTTCTCAACACATGTGTCTATGTGAACTGAAATGAGTTAGGCCTACACTGCCACAAATGGCACACAAATGGCATGGATTTAAATGTGACTTCGGCTACCTCCATAGCACTATATTGGCAATTACAATGCTGACTGCGCTGTATAATGCATTTTTTTTCGCGGTGCAGTTGGGGCAGTTTTTCAGAATGGCCTTGTCGGTGCAATCGAAACGATTGCTCGAGATTCGGAAGAGTTGGCATGTATGGGTTAGGTACAATCACGTTGCTTAGAAAATAATTATGAGTATTGTGAGCATTTCCTTTAGCGGCGCTTTAGTGTGGCAAGCTTCAGGTTTTATAGAATTTAGAGAAAAATAAATTGAGGGAATTGTAGGAGTCATGAGGGAGGTTCTCCACAAGAAAAGTAGGAAGTTACCTATCAAGAAGGGTTCACGCAAAGACCCAATCTCTCCAATGATATTCACTAGAAGTATTCAAGCTCTTAGACTGGGAAGGCTTAGGAGTGAGGATCAACGGCGAATATCTGAGTAACCTTCGGTTTGCAGATGACATTGTCCTATTCAGCAACAATGGGGACGAATTACAACAAATTATTGAATACCTTAATCGAGAAAGTGTAAGTGTGAGGTTGAAGATTAATATGCAGAAGACAAAGATAATGTTCAATAGCCTGGCAAGAACAGAAGAATTCAGAATCGCCAGTCAGCCTCTAGAGTCTGTAAAGTAGTACGTTTATCTAGGCCACTTACTCACAAGGGACCCCGATCATGAGAAGGAAATTTACAGAAGAATAAAATTGGATTGTAGTACATACGGCAGAAATTGCCAATTCCTGACTTGGAGCTTACCACTGTCGTTGAAAAGAAAGTGTATAATCATTGCATTCTACCGGTGCTAAGATATGGGGAACAAACTTGCAGGTTAACAAAGAAGCTCGAGAACAAGTTAAGGACCACACAAAGAACGACGGAACGAAACATTTTAGGCCTAACGTTAAGAGACAGGAAGAGAGCGCTGTGGATCAGAGCAAACGGGGATATCCGATATCCTAGTTGACATTAAGAGTAAAAATGGAGCTGGGGCAGGCCATGCAATACTTAGGACGAATAACCGGTGGACCATTAGAGTTACGGAATGGATACCAAGAGAAGGGAAGCACAGTAGAGGACGGCCGAAAACTAGGTGGGGTGATGAAATTAGGAAATATGCAGGCGCAAGTTGAATTCAGCTAGCGCAAGACCTAGAGAAAGAAGGGAGTTTTCGTTCCACTAACAATTGGAGATCGCAGGGAGAGGCCGTCCTCCTGCAGTGGACATAAATATCGGCTGATGATGATGATGATGAAATTGAGTTGTATTACTAAGTTAGGTTTCTATAATACTAAAACATGCCACCCTTACCATGACAGGACGCTTCATATGCCATAAAAGACAACAAAAGATGGGTTATTAAACTACCTTGAAGTTCCCAGACCAGTTTGCCGCGACGCAACGAATTTTGATAGAATCTGCTCAGACCTAGTTGATTATTTACAATGAAGATAAGTCTTCCTTCTCTCTTCACATAATTGACATACCGTGACAGGAACCACAATAGTCTTGAAAGAATACTTTGTCAGCCATCAAATTATAGTGGTTCTCTTAAGTGTGTCTGGCTGAAATGGCAAAGGTAGCCCGAGAAGGAAAGACAGAGGGACAGAGAAAAGGACAAGTCGAGCACTGCGCTTATCTTGTTCAATGCACTTGTCTTTACTTGTATTTTTTTTATGTCAACTCTGTCTGTCCTTTTTCTCTCTGCCTTTAACGTTCCAGTCGTGAATACTTACGAATTTGCCTAACTCACGCAGCTTTAGTGTCTCTCTAGAGAGGAAAACTAATATAACTGAAAAACAGGTTTTGCCATAACCTTACCTCACTCGCCAGCTTATCTCGTTCTTCCTTCATGGCAGAAAGATGCACGGTATGCTCTTCTGTCTGAGCCTTGAGTGCCTCAGTATCCTTGCTGGACTGTTTGATGTTCTCCGTCTTCTGTGCGATGTGTTTCTTCCGACTACAAAGAGGAGACACAGAGGTGATTTTTTCACGGCGATTCGTCATGCATTACGACGTGCAAGAAGTATGACCTCATGCATTATGCAGTTGTGCAAATTATATGAAAAGAGCAAGTGAGATGAGCACTTACAAAGACTACAGGTGCTTTGAAAGGACAGTTGCTATCCAAAAGCACTAATCTGTACTCCGGTAGCAGGTATTGTAAATCATTACTGAACAAGCGTGACTAATTGGAGAAGACTGAGATGTCTACAGCCGCATTGCCACCATGGAAGACAAGTAGAAAAGAGGTTCTACAGATCCATTTAGATGACACTTATATGCCAGCCAGAATAGTGACAGCTGATCCAACAGTGTCAGACATAACAACAGTAATAACTATTGGAGTGCAACAGCTCGCACATTGTGAATGCTAGGATCAAATTCTGGATGGATACAGGTGGTTCGGGCACTTATTATTATTGATGATATGCATGATGCCTGCAACAGATGCCACAAAGTTGTGGGGAGATCTATCCATGTAAAATACATTTGCATTAAAGGGGCATGTGGGCCTAATTTCACTATGCTAGGCACTAGGACATTTTGTCTCGGTGACCCTGGTACTCGCATGTTTAACTAGTTTTTCTCTTCAATCGTTCCACTAAATAAATGCTAAGACGTACGTGATGATGTCGTTCACATAGAATGAGGAGAGATGAAAACCGTTGTCAGGACATCTATTGCTGCACTCAAATGAACGTCTTGCATCTGAGAGACACGGTATTTCATTTAGGGAACGCCACCAATACCACTGAAATACCAATGAGCAACTACTATAGCTGTTAAAAGGGAGTTATTGATATTTCGAGCATGGGTGATGCCTTGCAACGAGATGGTATACCCTTCACTTGAGAACAACGCAAGAATGTAAATAATTCTGGAAGCAGGAAAGTTGGGGACTGATTTGTGGGTGATGCAGCTGATGATTCATAGTTGAACCTCGATTTAATGAACTTAAATATAACGATGCAACTGATGATTCATAGTTAAGCCTCGATACAATGAAATTAAATATAACGAAATCATCAATGTTACGAAGTATTTATCTTTTTATATGCAACTGATTATTTATAGTTAAACCTCGATACAATGAAATTAAATATAACAAATCATCAATGTTACGAAGTAGTTATCTTTTTATAAGTTCATGTCCATACAACACCATGTATCTTTGCCCTAATACAGTTAAACCTCCATAGAACAAATTCGGTAAAATCGGCAATTTGCTTCGTTATACCGAAATTCGACCTTTCATGCAAATAAGTACAGTCCCTGATAGATTTTTCTTTCACAGAAAGGGGCCGGAGAACTTTCTTCATTTAGGGCAATCGAAAAAATCCATTTAGAATGAGAAGACAATTATTTCAGATGAATTTGAGAGTCGGCGACGAATGGTACGCTATTATGTCACATCGACGATATCTTCACATCGGCGGTACGAATTAAGCGAAGCCAGCCACGGGCTTTCGCGCGCACTAGCTCCACCCCACGGCTGATAGCGTTGCCCGTATTGGGACGACGCTATCATGAGAAGCACTGGCAGCGGGGAACAAATGCTTCGTCTGCATCTCCCTCCAACGAATCACCGAACCTCGAGATTACGCAACCTGCAATACTAAACGCGCGGGAAGACAGCTTACATGATGCCAAGTCGTCTCGGCATGCCCACTCTTCGCACTCGCGGCAGATTACCACTAAAACATGGGGTGCGCGGCTGCGTGCGCACTCAAGCCGCGCTTACAGCCATGCGCAGCCATGGCCGAGACGCGCGCCAGAAACCGAGGCGCGCGCGCTTGATCGCGTTACCGTGCGATCGCTTGCCTCCCCCGGTTTCGCATTGCTCGCGCGGGAAGGCGGCACTCGTGAAGCCACCATCTTTCTTCTCTCACCCTTGCACGCTTTCACTCGCACTTAAAGCACACAATGCGCGGGGTGCAATAGGACCTTATTGCACTACGACTTCATCTGGAACATGATGCAGCTCCACTTCGTCGGTCGCTCTTGTTGCATGACGCGCAATCTGAGAGGCGGGTTTTCAAGCAGCCGCTTGTGATTCACTCATTTGACCATATGCGTCCGCAAATGTTTCCATGTATTGTCTCTGCATTCCTTTGCGGCGGCAGCGAAATTTCGTTATATTGAAATCGAGTACAAACAGTTCGTTTTATTGAGGTTCTAAATACATGGTGTTTTATTAACAAGAGGTTATAAAACGGTAAATACTTTGTTATATCGATAATTTCGGTTTACTGAAGTTCGTTATATCGAGGTTTAACTGTACAAAGAAACGGTGTTTACGATTTCACTGTATAATGAAAATTTACTGCTGTCACAAGTGAAGACAGGCAATAATTGGAAGCTACTGCAGAATCCAGTGACGAAATGCTTGAATTGCAGGCGGTTGTTTGCGAATGCACCTTTCAAGTTGAGCGCTGTGCAACAGAGAGTGGTTGCCAAAAAGCAGCAGAGTCTTCGCCGATCATGGCCTCCGAGATGTTCTGCCACCTCACGGAGGCCAAAAGCTCGTGAGTGCAATGTCGCGCAGGGGCGCACATTGGTGCATCGTATCGCGTCATGTATTGCACATTCTACACAGCATAGCTTTGTATCCTGCCCGTTACTTTGCGTTAGCACCCGATTTGGTGCTACCCTCATATGGCAAGTGAGAAGCACAAGTAACGGTAGAGTCGGAGTACTAAAAAGAACACCCTCTCGCTAGAGGACAACCTAAGTATCTTGCAATGGATTTTGATAGCCGAGAAAAATGGTGTCGCCACTCATTTTAGTATACTACAGAGCTATCTTAAAATCAAACGAGGCTATTCTTGACTCGCTCAAGAAAAAAGCACAAATTTCTAGTGAGAGCAATTGAAAAATCGAAACTAGCTGATTACTTTTGGAGCTAATAAAGGCGTTTTCGGTGAGTACACCACTTCTGCAACACGTTTTTGATATAGATAGCCGAATGATTGAAATCTTGGGGACATAATGCACGCGTGATGTCCCAAAACAGGAAATGTGGCAAGCCATGAACAAAGTTGTAATTCATGTGGGTTTGCTTACATGAGATTTTAATGTGAAGCTGTTTTGTGGCATCCAACGGGTTTTGATGCTACGTTGATCGGGCTGTGTGGATAGCAAATCGGTCCAGTGCAACATATTATAATGTACCATACTCCTCTGGGCGACACTCGAGGTTATGCTGGCAAGCCAAGGCGGTTGAATGAATACGAAAGCTTTGCTTACACCAACCACCACAGTACGTTGGACTATACATAAAAAATATACATTTTTTGAGCTTTCCATGTGCCGTGCAGCAGCGGCTGTGAAGACTCAGTACAACTTAATGTGATCACAAACTTTCACGTTCAACAACTTTTTTTTGTTAGTGACTGCCATGTCGAAAAAAAAATCAGTCAGCGACTGCACTTTGCATAAAAGGTTGAATTTCCATGCATCTAAATTTCGATATAATGAAGTGAAGTATATGTTATATGTTCAAAGTATAGGCTCACTTTTTCGTTCAAGATGCAAGTAAACGTTTTGCAGAAAAACCTGCCTGTCTATGGCATCAATTTAGTGTCTCCTTAGTGTCCTTTAAGAAGGTCTGCTAGCTTAGGCCACATCATGCTTGCCAGGTACACTTAACCAAATGCTATTGGCCGCGACATAGAGCAGAGTCGCCGCCTGGCGGGCACTGGGTGAACTCCAGATAGTGTGATTGCACCGCACGTCGTCTGCTAGGCACTACGTGTTCACATGTACGTGTCGGCGTGAATATATAGCTTAAAAGACTGCTTCTTTCATGGCTGTAGCACAGTCGTAAATGCTGGTCTGGATTTTTTGACGGTGAACAAAAGCATTTAGCATTGTGCTGTCGTCTTTGCACTGTAGTAAGAACAGTGAATGCCCGTGTTGAGCACAAGATGTGTGATTGTCACACCCTCCGCGTGCCACAACAATATCAATTTAACTATCGCTTTGCATTTCGAGAACATCACAGAAAGTATTTTATCTTGTTTTAATTAAATAATGTGGTAGCAGCGAGAGGTGAATGCCACGTTTTAGTGACTTGTCATGGTGTGTATCACTCAGAAAAATGGTATACCACGAAACATGAACAGGGTGGTGTGGACATCTCTCAGTAGTTGTAAGAAGAGTCGTAAGCGTTCACTCGTATCGTATCACGTCATACACGCTATATTACGATAACTGCATTAGGATAATTGCGATAATCGCATGACTCTCGCTTTGTGGTTACGCGACGAGAGATGTTCTTTTAATTAATATATGGTTCTGATGCCACTACAACCAATAATTCTAGCCTTGCAATCAAGTCATGCGCTTTTGTACTATGATTAGCTGCTACAAAAGGAAAGCTAAAATATGGAACTATACAAAGATGACACGACAGTATCCAGACAGAGGACGTCATAACACTGAGTAGAAAGGTGGCTATTACATTTTCCATTCGCTCTTCATTTTGGTGTGGTTAGCTTGATGCAAGACATTGGCCACTATTAACTGAAATAAAATTACCTAATGATTTTAGCTCCTCAAATAATTACAACTTTTTCACATCGCGGTCGTGCGTGGAAACGTGCGACGGCGATTAGTATCGTCTGAAGCAACTGGATAATCTTACTAACGTACCGTCACAGTGGCCTAGCTTGCCTAATTAAACTCATTAACCTTTGCATTTCACAGCAAATAAAGTAAAAACAATAAGGAGCTGTAGAGTGCACATCAATTGGTGGTGTAGAGTGCACATTAATTTGCTACTTTACCTTCGTAATACAGAAAGACAGACTCTTTTAAACCAGTGCAAGATTCGCAGACAATGCGGTAATAACAATTGACGCAACGATATTAATAGAGTAGGCGGAACGCAAGCGTAACAAACACAGAAAGCCCGGAGAAAGTACCGAAACAGATACTGTGTGGGTGAGTGCCAGCCAGTCCCCAATGAATGACAGTTTGTGCTTCTTATAAGTAAATAGAAACGTTGTTCGCATTTAGTGCAGACATCTAGCATTGGAAGGCAACGCAATTTTAGCTCAGTGCAGTCAGCGCGTTTTATTACAAGAAAACCAGGCCAAATTGTTCACAGCGGAACGCCGACGCGTCCATTTCAATGCGCGTCATCGACCACCTATCCACACTAATGTGGCGACGGAGCTGCCACTTATAGTTCGATCTCGCGGCGAATAGACTATATTACAGAATCATTGTAAAGCCACCTATATGCGCTGTCAACGCCAGAGTTTTTTTTTTCACTACCAAAGCCTAGTGCTGCGGTTGGCATGAAAACGATTGTATAGATGTGTTCGGTGTCTCACGACTATGTTAATTTGAAGTCACTGCACAAAACTTAGAAACCAAAAGCCCAAGATGCTGCTGGCCGCACACAAAGTTGAAACTGTCTATAAACGACAGCTACAGTGAACTACACACACTACTTGGTGGAGCCATACTTACAGTGCCTCTATTCGCACACGAAGAGATATCTGGTTGAGGCATTTCTCTTTCCACATGGCAGCCTCTTCTCTCGAAGCGAGCTTTGATTTATTCATTTCTACAGACTTCTTATTTATGTCAGAATTATTGGAGGCGAAAGCGGCTCGAAGCTTCTTTGCGCAGTCCTCGTTGGCAGACTACATAAAAAAGAAAAAAGGAGATACTACAACTTCCGGTTGGTACTATAACTTCCACCATTCAGAGCCATGACTCTGAGTGGCACTGGTTAACATTCTCAAGGCTGCATCTGGTACACATAAATATCCAAGTTAGTGGACGGATTGATGGCCGTCACTGCAGCCTATTTAGTAGTACATCACACGGGTAATGCGAAGGTTGTGGATTCGGTCCGCACCAATGACAAGTTATCGTTTCGCTCACTTTCATTTCCCCTTGATTATCGTCTGCATTTCTATTTCAACAACAGACAATCACTCCTATGCTTACCTTGGCTTAATTTGCCGGCTGGCTTTCTATCGTCGTGATAAAAAAATAGAGCCCCCGTTTCCCTTCCTCTCGTTCATGCATCTAGAAAAGCATTCATTGGGGGTGTGTGGCTTGAATTGTCAAATACAAGTCGAATACAAATAGTATTACTTCAAATATCAAATATAGTATCATGCAACTGCATGTTGACCCGGAAAATTGAGTGATTCACACCATGTCTTGTCTCGCCAACTTATGCACTATTATACACCATCAAATTGTTAACTCAAAGTTTTGCGTTGGTTGTCACTCAGTGCATTTGTAATCAGGTGAAAAGCCCAGGAGCGCTAGTAGTTCTTCAAAAGTATTGACAGATGAGTGAGGTGAAAGCTACACAGCATGCAGCCAAACAAAGTGATTGTGTACTGTAAGATATGACCATCGCTTAGAAAAGAACCATGGGAACACAGTGTCTTCTTTTCCCCACGTATTGCACAATGTGCATGCAGCACTACTGAAGCACAGCACTCATGATAAGCATTCAATTGCTCACAAAAAAAAGATTATAACAGTAATTATACTCAATTTAGTACATAACAGGCAACAGTGCAGAAGCACCGCAAATAGTACAGTCATAAAAGTCTAATTTACCAAGTGTCGTGATGCAGTTGCCTCTTGAAAATAACTGAATTATAGCTACAGTCAAACTACACTGCAAAGAGGTGTTTTTGATTCCCTCTTAAGATTGTATACACTTCAATGTATCGTAATTTCCACAGCAGCGAAATACTTTTTCGTGAATTTTATTGCAGCAGGATTCGACTCTACAACTTAAGGACGTAAGACTGTACAACTGTACAACTTGTGGATATAAGTACGTACGTAGCGTACGTACTGTACCATGTTTTGGTTGCGAGTGCGAGCAGTACGCTGTGCGCAGTGGTTGCATAAGTGTGTCACTTCGCTTGTTTGGTGGTTAATAGCATCAGGTCTGCGACACCTACCATACAATAAGTATGCCTTAATTGGCTGCATAAAAGCAAAAACTAATGTAGCATCAAATTACGCAACACATACCCATATTTTTCATTGACGGTACTGTTGACGGCACGATTGACGGTACTGTGGCCTACAGTGTGACCTGCTATGCATGAAACGAAATATCAGGATGTGTAATGCACCTGTACTCTACACGTTTAGAATAGCACCTTTCAGCATAGCACGATGTGTGCAAGCATCTAGGTAACATCCATCACGGGTCACCCATCTCTCGCACCCCAGGTTCCAGTCTGCTGCTACTGCGTTGACTGATTGCCCATTACTACACCAAGAGTCCACGTGGGCATGCAGCGGCTAGCTGATATATTTGCTTTGTGAGGTCGTGTGGATGGGCATTGCTTATTAACTTGTCCCTGTGATTATGTAATACTTCAATCCGCCCTCGACACTGTGTCCCGTTGGTGTAAAATGTAGTGCATGGAACTAAACACTAATAAAGGTAGTTATGCATGTAACCCAATCACTTAAAGCTTCAACTGTATAACTACCTTGACAACTCTTCCTCATAAGTAGTACCGTAATTCAACGATCTTGGCGGCACCATAACGTCAAACTTCATGTGGAATAATCAAAGCAAATTCATAATTAGCAGCACCAACAAAATGCTTGCACATCTTTGTTGCAATTTTTGGCAAGCTCCTCAGACTCTTAAACAGGCTTGTACACCTTACAGAGAAGTACTCGATTACAATTTAATAAAATGTAATTATTCACAGTGACCAATTACTGCCCCACTAAAGGAATTGCTAAAAAGTAATTGGTTACTTATACCTTTGTCCACTTCAAATGCTCCTACAGAAATGCTCTATTTCTGATATATATATATATATATATATATATATATATTCTTTGAATATCTTTATTCTCTGTCTTTCTTGAACATTTCAATGTAAAATAAACATTTCCTTCTGGTATTTTCCCATATCCTGAAAGGTTTCATCAACCAAGCTTCATATGGCACAAACTTGAAATTGCTGCAAATTCTAGTGCTACCTATTCAATTCTCTTCTAGTGCCATTCCATTTGCCTGCGATTTACTCTCAGAAATTGCTATCCACACACCATTACCATTTAGTGATCTTAGTACGAGACCTTATGGCCACAACGAATCGTACAGCATGTAGAGAAGCCCAGCCACTCACCTTGAGCTTGCACTTGAGGCCCTCGTTCTCTTTCTCCAGCACTTCGACCTTATGGCAGAGCTCCTCACGTTCGGCAATCAGTGTGTGAATCTCGCTGTGCTCGCTGGCGAGCTTGAGCTCGAGGCGCTCTTTATCCGCGGTGAGCTGGCCCATATCGGAAGCCGAGGTCTTGCAGCCCTCACACTGGTCCTGCAGCTCTTCTAACTCTGCCTGCAACCTCTCCTCCGCAGCCTCCGCGGTGAGCTCGTCTATCTGCTGCCTCAGTGCCTCCTTGTGGGCATCCCGTTCCTTGACGCACTCATAGTAGTCTTCCTCGGATTTCCTCAGAAGTTCCAGCTGGTTGTTCAGCTTCACCTCCAGGTCACCTGTGCATTTCATCAGAGTTTTTTCACTTGAACGTTGGTTGATTGATTGAGTATAATGCCGCAAAGCAACGTAGAGGCAATCAGACATTGTATCGAATCAATTTTGGCCTCCTGGGGTGTTTTCACTCCATAAGCCATTTTTACCGTTATTTGAGAAAAATGAATAAATTTTTCATGATCTGAAATACTTCAAATACATGCTTAAAACGAACACAACTCTGGAAACACTATATAGCAAATAAAAAAATTATGAACCACCCACTTCATTCTTCGGAACTTGGTGAGAAAAGATTGGATTGTAGTGCTCCTGTTCTATTGATGATGTGCAAAACTACTGCACATTACCGGCTGTGTGATAGCGCTCAAATCACTGTACTCTGAACTGCACTTCATCGCACCACCTACACCTGTCAACCTGTGAACATCTAAAATTCTTAAAATCATGGAGACGTGACGAGGCTAGCACCGATTCTTCTGAAGCGTTAAAATAATGCACAGGGATTGCACAAATTGTTTAAAGCTTCCTTCGATCACACATTGCTTTCTAGGGATGCATATGTTCTCTATTCATTGGCAAAAGCAGCAGCAAGCTTGGAACGGCAGAGACGGACTAGCAACACATTTCTTTTAGACCGCTTTTCCAGGGACTTAGCTTTTCCAGGTTTTGCCTCCTTCAGGAACTTGTCTCTAGCTCGATTCAAGCAGGTACCCCTCTTGCGGCCTTTCTCTAATTGAATTCTGGGGGTTTACATGCCAGAACTACAATTTGATTACGAGGCACGCCGTAGTGAGGGCCTCCGGAATAATTTTGACCACCATTTAACGTGCCCCCAATGCACGGGACACAGGTGTTTTTGTATTTAGCACCCCCCCTCCCCATCTACATGGGGCCGCCGTGGCGGCGACGTGATCTCGCAATCTCGTGCTTAGCAGCTCAACACCACAGCCGCTAAGCCACCGTGACAGGTAGTCCTTTCGCTATCGGAAGACGTCCATCAAAAGGTTCGAATACCGACGAGCGTGATGTTCTTGAGAGCAGAATTGATTTTTTGTAAAACCTGAAGCAGCATTTGTAAAACACGCATAACTTCATATATTTTACTGAAAATTCAGGAAAGTTGGCAGATATGGGCCTACACCGGATACTTGTTCCTTTGGGAATGTTCTTCCTGTTGCTGTCCCACTTCAGGTACCAAACGACACAATAGCGTGCCTGTGTCGGAAATGCCAGCTGCCACTTAGTTGAACAAAATGAACAGCTACTGTCATCTATGCTATGAAAGGAAAACCACCCTTCAATGGCCTCATTTAGTCGCGAGTCATTCAGAAAGTCACTTGTGTCAGAGTTGCCTCCTCTGGTTCGCCGGGGTGGGACTGCCCAAAGTAATTTTGGAGGAATTTTTGGAGCAAGTAAAATTACATTTTGGAGTCGTTTGGAGCCGACAAAATTGCATTTTGGAGCAGCTTTGAGTAGACTAAATTTAATTTTGAAGCAGTTTTGAGAAAGCCGATATGAATTTTGGTGTAATAATGGAATATGGCAGCACACTTCGAAACCACGACGAAACACACAAAACAACATGAAGCACGTAGTAGAGGCGTGCTTTGTAGCTATAGCGTACTAAGGATATGGAAGAGTGGGTCGAGCGGCAGCACGGCACATGCTTTGCTGTAAAGTCGAAAACTTTAGTGGAACTACAATCGAGCAACATATTCCCGCGCCGATGCTTATGCTGATAGTAGAAAATGTTCTCACATTATGCGGTCCAATTGACGCGGTAACATAATTTCTTGCACACCATATGTTACCGCAGACCCAGAGAGCCACAATGAACCCGGGTCTGGTATAACGCAAAACAATTCCAAATAGTTTTTATTGCAGTACCAATGATACGGACACTCCAGGCGCATTTCTGCCGTCGCCGTGACGTTCCGTATAAAATCCAGTGGGGATAACACTGTCGCCGCGGGCCGTGTGCTGTATGTGTGAGTGAAAGCGTGCGAGGGTAAGCCGACGATGACGACTCAAGCAGGGAGAAAGCGCACCTCTTTCATTGCGCACAAGGATCCGGGGGAGGGGGGGGGGACAGGAGGGAGCATGCTGAACCAAGCTGAACCTGCTGCGTCGCGCGCCTCCTGAATATAACAAGTTCGCTTGCAGCGCCCTCGGCCTACTTTTCGTTCTTTTGCGTCACAGCTAGGGAGCGCCGCGCCACTTGGCCCACTCAACCGTATTCTAGTACACTCTAAGTACAGCCGCCCTGGCCGTTCCGAGAGCAGCGACAACAGCCGGTGTGGCTGCGCGCCATTTGCCAAAAGCACTGAAAAGTCGTGTTATAAGCGCGAAAATGACGAGAAACTGTGTGGGAGGTGCTGTCACGCAATGTGCGGAATATCAACGACTGCACTCTTTTTCGGACAACGAATCAGCTAGCTGTTCGCAGCCACTGCTGGAGCAATCATGCCATAGCCGTTCTGGTGCAGCCTGGAGCACTTTCGGTCAATTTTCTGTGTTTGGCGCAGTTTGCCGCAGGAATTCGCGTTTGTATCGAAATGGCGCAATTGGCGCAGGACTCGCACCCCTGGGTTTGTGACAGTTTCCTGCAAAAATTACAATTTAAGTTTTACTAAGAGCAAATGTTGGGCAAAAGTAGCGGCAGTATGAGACTAATGCCAGTTGGCTACGCAAGGAACTACTGTAGTATATTGAAAAATTATATGCAAAGCAACACCTATAAACCTTCATCATACCCTATTGGTGAAGCAGCGCACTGACAAGGACAAAGTGGAGAGACACAAGAATACACGACACTCGCTGCACTCGCTACTATTTTATTTTAGAACGAACACTTCATCTTTATGTACCCGTGCACCCTCCAGCGGCGTGCAAGGTCAGATTAAAAGCACGTAAAACCCCAGAAAGAAGAAGAACAGCACTTTTACAAAACACATCCGCGCACATTCGGGCGTCAAAGATAGGCCACATATCTTGCACGCTGTGCAGTCCCATCCTAATCGTTGTACACCTAACACATTCATTTTTACAAATTTAATCAAGTGACCTTCCAATATAGTGTTAGTGGTACAACGATTAGGATAGGATTGCACAGCATGCAAGATATGTGGCCTATCTTTGACGCCCGAGTGTGCGCGGATATGTTTTGTAAAAGTGCTGTTAATCTGACCTTGCACATCGTTGACGTTGGAGGGTGCACGGGTATATAAAGATGAAGTTGTCGTTCTAAAATAAAATAGTTGCGAGTGCAGCGAGTGTCGTGTATTCTTGTGTCTGTCCACTTTGTCTTTGTCAGTGCGCTGCTTCACCAATAGGGTATGATGATTAATCACCAACTCGCCCAACTTTCCACCTTACTGACCTATAAACATATTTTTTGATTATTTTGGAATGTGAACATTGAATTATTTTTATCACCTGGGGTTCTTTTATGTGCCCCTAATGCATGCTACATGGGCATTTTTGCATTTCGTCCCCTTCGAAATGCTGCAATGCCACTGCCGGGATTTGATTCCGCGGCCTCTGGCTTAGCCGAGCAACTCCACTACTGCACCACAGGGGTTAATCAGGGTCACAACCTGCATGCCAGATGTACCAAGACCATTACAAAAATAAATGTAATCTTGCTTGAACGGTGATCTAGATAAAAACCGATAAGTCTCACAAGTATGAATTCATGTTTCTGGGCAACAAAACAAACATCGACAGTTTTTAAACATGGGAAATCAACTTGCCTAGCTGGTAGACAATGTCTCACCTAAATCAAATATTCTGCATACCGCAGGGAGTCTATGAATTCGCTCAGAAGACTTCGTATTTATTAAGAAGCATCTATGAGCATGACTATCGATCGTTTGCAACTGACCAGTGTATGTGACTAAGAGCCACATTTTACAGCAGTGCTCTCACTCAATGTCACTATACAAAAGTATTTTCTGCAATCAAGGATTTTAGTTCGGGATTACTGGTATTGGGTGATCGTCGTCTACTGCCTCCTCCAGAGTAGACAATGCTGTCTATGTTTAAAATTTGCCCTTTTTTTAGACCTTCAATCTTTGTATGCTCATTGCCTTTTTCATCTGAAGTTCATGCAAACATTATAGTATCGCCTTTGCACAGCCCATAGAGTCGTCGTTCACAATGCTGGGTGTCCCTCGTTATAGTAATGATGTTTACAGGTACTTCACTAGCCTGTGTCTTTTGCATTCCTTTTTGCCTGTGAAGTGCACGCAAACACTGGGACTATAGTGTGTTGACCACCACCTTTAGTATTAATTGTGCGCTTTATTCAGAATGGCATGAAACAAGCAAGATGGAAAGTGGGTTGCTGATATTGCTCTGCAGTGGCACAGCTCAGAGGTAACAAGGACAGAAAGGCGATAACAGTGTCGGTGGGTGCCACAGGCACTGGGCTTTGCCATTTGGTTGCCACGTTTTATTTGAAAACCTTTTGCTTGAAAGGCTTTGTAGAACAATTGTCTCTAAAGGCACACTAAAAATAAAGTAAGTTGAGCTGTGTTGCTAAATTACCCTTTTACAACGCCGAGAAAGCCACTCATGCTACGAGAGGAGACTTCATAAGTCGGAAAAGAGTAGATGCAAGACCGAAAGACGGGTGGTGTTGCCCCCTTAAGTTCACGCACCAGTTCACCAAGACATGTATTTTGATGGTGTCTACTGGGGCCTAGTTCTATCGGTAAAGATGGACTACATTTCAATATGCAAGAACCAATAGCTGAATTTAGAAATTCTCGTGAACATTTACTGCTTCAGAATGGGCCAGATATGGCAAATACTAACTTTGAAATCCGCGACATCACACTGACGATGCAGCATTGTGGTTCCAAAATGGAAGTTTGACCGTAGGTTTCTTAAGTAACAAGTCTCGTACCGCAAAGTTACCAAGAATAGAGTTTTGAAAAAAGCTACGAGTATCAACTGATTTAGTGTCCCCTCAATATTTCACAGGTTCCATGCCTTTCTCAAAAGTGTCGCGCATTTAAAATACGAACTGAAAACTTTCAACCTTACCTATGCGATCTTCCAGAGCTTGGTTGTCATGCTTGAGACGGGCATGCCCATCTTCCAGCTTCTTCACCTGTGATGCCATCTTGTCCCGATCACTGGCTGACCTGGCTCTGGTCTCTTCCAATTCACTCTGTAAACAAAACTTTTGTGTATAAATGAAATGGAGATCTCGTGGAACTGAGGATTATGAAAAGCAGCAGCCCCACTTCAAAAGGATGGAGAGCTGAGCTAGTTATATCTTATTTATCATTAGCAAGCCCCACAGCACAGAGAATAGCAATAGTCATGTATTTGTCTTTGCATACTAAGCAGCATTTTTGGCGCTATTGCACTGATAGTATGAGGCACGCATCACTTCGGCAAACACTGCAGATCAGCCATTGTTGCTATCCCTGATTGAACAAATGTTGCCTGCATAACACGCATTGAAATAATCATAGTTGTTTGTTGCGTAACGAAATAGTGCAAACTTTCAGGGCAGTTTTCGAATGTTGCGGATGCAGCATACATCAGGTACACATAATGGGTCTCAGGAAGGCAGGAAACATTGCACATGATCAGGCTACACTGGGCAATAAAACTAGGCAGTTTTTATCAAACTAGACTGCCACAGGAACTGTCCTCTTCCTGTTAGCTCTATCGTATATATATATATATATATCGTATCTATATATATATCGTATCTACCGGTGCTAACACACGGGGCAGAAACTTGGAGGTTGACAAAGAAGCTCGAGAACAAGTTAAGGACCGCACAAAGAGCAATGGAACGAAAAATCTTAGGAGTAACGTTAAGAGACAGGAAGAGAGCGGTGTGGATCAGAGAACAAACGGGGGTAGACGATATTCTAGTTGACATTAAGCGGAAGAAATGGAGCTGGGCAGGCCATGTAATACGTAGGATGGATAACCGGTGGACCATTAGGGTTACAGAATGGATACCAAGAGAAGGGAAGCGCAGTCGAGGACGGCAGAAAGTCAGGTGGGATGATGAGGTTAGGAAATTCGCAGGCGCAAGTTGGAATACGCTAGCGCAAGACAGGGGTAATTGGAGATCGCAGGGAGAGGCCTTCGTCCTGCAGTGGACATAAATATAGGCTGATGATGATGATGATGATGATGATGATGATCTATATATGGAGTTGCTTCGACCTCACACTGAGTTACCAACTATTGTCATTAAAAGCTAGCACTTCTTACATTATGTGCCTTTGCCACTGAAGTTCTGGAGTTCACCAGTGAAATTTATGCAGCGATGTCCACTTTATCTATGCACTTCAATGGCCCACTGTTCCCTATTGGCCATTGCATATGTCAGATGTGTTTGTCACCCACTGTTTTCATCAGCAATGATCACCATTCTTCTTCTTTCTGGGGTTTTACATGCCAAAACCAGTTTTGATTATGAGGCACGCCGTAGTGGAAGGCTCCGGATTAATTTTAACCACCTGGGGTTCTTTAACGTGAACTACAGCGCAAGCACACATGAAAGGGCGAGAGTGGCGGCTCTTCTTTCTGGGGTTTTACATGCCAAAACCAGTTCTGATTATGAGGCACGCCGTAGTGGAGGGCTCCGGATTAATTTTTACCACCTGGGGTTCTTTAACGTGCACTACAACCATGCTGCAGCAGCTTTGTGAGCCCTCGACTCCACTTGCAGTTGAGAGTGGCGGCTCAACTGCAAGTGGAGTCGAGGGCTCGCAAAGCTGCTGCAGCATGGTGACGCAGACAACAAGTGGACCCGGAGTCTAGGGCGCGGAAAGCTGCAGCAAAACGGCAACGCCGGCAAGCGGACCCGGAGCTGAGGGCTCGCGAAGCTGCAGCAGCACAGCAACGCCGGCATGCGGACCCGGACCTGAGGGCTCGCAAAGCTGCAGCAGTACGGCAACGCCCGCAAGCGCGAAGCTCGCGCTTGAACCAAGCATCGGCGCATACAACCTCAGGGAGATAACGCGTTCGGCGTTTTCCACCCGCTTCCCGCGCTCTCGCTGCCTCTGTGTCCGCTTACCAGCGTCGCGCTTGAACCGAGCATCGGCGCCACCAACCAGAGGTAGAGAACGCCTCCGGCGTTTTGCCGCCACATCCCGCGCTCTCGCCGCCTCTGGGACCGCTTGCCGGCGTCGGGGGATTCACGGTTAACCGAAAGATCCCCCGATGCTTCGCCCACTCATCATCATTCACTTCGTGGATATGGGGTATTTTTTTTCACTGGAACATTTGGTTAGACAAATAAACCAGTATCCAACAATAAGTAACAGTTAAATACCCGCCACAGAGTTTATTTCAAAACACTGCACCACAAAAACTTCATGCAAAAACCAGAAGTTGGCTTTACTGTAATGTACTAAGTTAAGTGGCAAAAATAACCCCTATATAAATAAAGCAAAGAGTGCTGTTCTACAATTGTGTGTGCTTAGAAACGACAACAGAGCACCAGTCCAGGAGAAGCTGTGGATAAGCTCAGTTCATTCTCAGCAAGGAGCAGCACATTAGGCTGAACAAGCCGGGTAGGAGAAGGTTAAGACAGAAGTGAAGGGAACTCGCCTGCAGCCGACAAGATTCCTGCTGCAACTTCGCGTTGGCCTCCTGCAGCTCAACCATGTGCAGCTCCGTGTAGCAGCTAACATGGGGGGATTGCGGTAGGGCCTGCGGGCTCCTCGGGACTGGCTTCTCTTTGTTCGAGTAGAAGCTAACCAAAGCGCCCAGCTCATGCGTCTTCGTGCCAAACTTGCAGCAGAGCTCGCCACCCTCGCATTCCACAGGATCAAGCCTGGCGCGGCTGTCAGATTTCTCGGTCAGGGATTTGGACAGGTCTTCCTTGAGGTTGTTGCACTCCTCTTGGAGCTTGGACATCTCACACTGCAGCACCAGTCACCGTAGTGAGAACTTATCAGTAAGTAAAACCTTGCTTTCACAGTCTGAGCATACAGAACAGGAAACTATATTGCATTACGTACATAGCAGGCAGCGCTACGAAAACCATCTCTTACAGATCCCATTTCAGACCAAGAAATAGTGTGTAACAGGTGAAAGAAATGTTCGTCACGTAATTGCATCGTTAGGTCCTATACCTTTAGGTAGCAAAATATGACAATTGTTTCATTTGAAGGCATAGCAGATTTGAACCTACTCAGGACCAAATGAGCAGCGCAACACGTATCTGTGACCAGTGGCCACAGCGCATCACTTGCGATCATAACCAAAACAGTGTGTCACATACTGGAAGCACAAAAGCACACAAATAATGCACGATTTGATGTAACTTCTCGTTTACAGGCTGTAGTTATACAGTCGAATCTTGATAACTTTTCCATAGAGCGGCTCAGAAAACTTTTTTATAGTAAATGGAGTTTGAATTAAAGGAAGCGCTTTGAATGGACCACTTTTGTGCAGCACTGCGTTAAGCGGCGCAGTTTGAAAGTAAGGCTTCATTGCAGTGTGAAACATGCTGCTATGAAGCCATACTTCAAGGTTAAAATTTTTGCTGCTGTGAAGCTGCACTTCAAGGCGAAATTTGCCTATAGCCCCGACCTCTTTGCAAAAACAAACCTCATGTGGAACAGGGTAATACAGAAATATGCTTAGAAACACTACCTGACTTGCCTCAGTCTGCAGCGAGATATTCTTCCTGATGGCCGTGTCGTAGTCTTCTCCGAACCATTTTAAAAGGAATGGATCTGTTCCTGCAGGAGCTGGTTTTGTGCTGAAGTCCTAGAAGAAAAGAGAAATAACGCAACTATCAACGGCAGCAGTCGCTTGTATGTTAGGTGAACAATATTCCAGGAACACACAATATAAAGTTACAGGTGCTGTTATTCATTGTATGTTAGGTGAACAATATTCCAGGAACACACAATATAAAGTTACACGTGCTGTTATTCACTTCCCAAAAAACAAAGCGCACACGCTCTCGATGTTTGTGAAGGCCACTGCCAGCTGAGTCTCTGTAGAACCTTCAGCAATTGAAAATGACAGTTTGAGCTAGATTTAGAGATGTTCTGGCTTTGAAGGAGCCTATGTGGTCTTTTGGGTGTGCCTGACTATGTACAATAGAACCTCATTCATACGTATTGCAAACAAAAAGAAATCTTACTAACAAGGAAAAGTGTACGACCCAAGGTAACTAAAGAATTTGGAAGACTAAAATGTAGTTAACACCTACGTAATGCAAAGTGTTGCACAAATTGTTGCAGCATGAGATGCCAATGCATGCCCAGATGGTGGGGCCTAAGCTGCCCGAGACACGCATTGTCAATCTTGCGGCTTCAGCAAGCTTACGCTCCTCGAATTCAGCCTGGGCCCAAAGCTTCTTCACACGGAGCCATTTTGGCAGAAATATTTAACGTGCCTACTCCGCAAAAATCATTGTGGCTCGATACACCGACATACGTCTAGGTGGTAGGGATAGATTGGCTCGAGGCGCGCTTTGTTGTTTTCCTACTGCGTAGTGTTTTAAGACCGCGGCAGGAAACAGAGCTCGCGGACGACGCTGAAATATGATGCCGCCAGAGCGAAACATGGCACCCACTTCGCGCCACCTGCCGCAGTGAACGGCGTGTTTGGGTTATCGCCTATTAAAAGCGTGCATGCAGTGCGGTGTGCTTCCAGCGGCACTACACCACAATTGCTGTAAAACAGATAAGTGAAGATGCTTATCGCATTGGGTTTGACGACGATAGCTGTGAATTGAACGTATGAAAACCTGTGAGAGGATTTGCTGGTGCCGGATGAGGGAACTGAGCGCATGCTGGCATGTTCATGGGACACGGGCGGGTAATGCGGGAAATCCATAGTGGCAGGCACCTACTGCTCTCCATCCGGTAAAAAAGAATCGTAACGGAAATGGGTATTTTGTGTTCTTGATCGGGAACGTTGGCGCCGGGAGATGATATGAAACAGGATCAGATCAATGAGGGCCTACAGTAAAGCATAGTTAAATTAATTAAATAATGGGGCTTTACGCGCAAAAACCACGATCTGCTCTGTCGAAACCATGATCTGTCGCGAGTGGGAGAATAACTCACAGCCTCAGCATGACACGTGCGTAGCACTCCCACCGGCAACAACTTATCTCGTCATCCACTTTCAATTTCTTTTTTCTCATTATTTTCTATTTCAACAAAGCTAATGGAATTGAATTCTGGAGCTTTACGGGCAAAAACCACAATTTGATAATGAGGCACGCCATAGTGGGGGACTCCGGAATAATTTTGACCATCTAGGTTTTTTTAACGTGCCCCCAAGGCGCGTAGCACAGGCTTTTTTTGCATTTCGCCACCATCTAAATGCGGCCGCCACGGCGAAGAGTTGATCCTGCGACATCGTGCTTAGCAGCGCAACATACAGTATGGTTCACTGTTACGCCTAGTTTCTGTTCTCCATCGGCTAAGCAAAATAGTCGACTTCCATGTATTTGACCTCAACGGAGCCGAAAAATTTACTGAATTCTCCGGTTGGTCAAATTATGTAAGACTCAAAAAATAAACTTCAATACACACCACTGATTCATTTGCCAGGATTCGCCCGATTCTAACGCGCCCCTGAATCAAACGGGCGCACACTTTTCATGTGTCCAAAGTATAGAACTAACACAAATACCATTAAAGGTCCGAAACACAGTAGAAATGTAATGCGCACCGTAGTTTTTAGCAATAAAATTATGTGTTGCACAATGACAACCGGTTCCGTATAATAGATTTGCCGCAATACTTACATGCTATGCGGTAAGGCATGCAAACGCCACGAAGGCGGTTTTGGTTTCCTATCCGATTGAACCGCACAGGCAGTTTTCAGCCCAATTTTTCGGGTATTTTCGAGTAATTTTTTGGGTCTGATTTCAGGTAATTACCGAAATCAGACA
The DNA here is from genome assembly GCF_013339745.2 of Dermacentor silvarum. Lineage (NCBI taxonomy): Eukaryota > Metazoa > Arthropoda > Arachnida > Ixodida > Ixodidae > Dermacentor > Dermacentor silvarum. Next base: position 370,340,694 of record NC_051154.1, on the reverse strand, counting down.
TTGTGACCTACGGTTATTGTTTGAAAGTCTTCCGTCGAAAATAGGCGTTTTCGACGGGAGATGACGTGTGTTCAATGCATTAACTGTCCGCTAAACTAAACCAAGACAAACTCTGCCACTAAAGAGGCCAATATTTGGGTCAATATAGGGGTCAGGCACATGCGTGCTGATGGGTTAAGTTCGAATTATCCAGCGAAGGCCAATTTTAGGAACAAAATAACGAAACTCTGTTCCATAGCATGGGCGCCGGCTGAAACATTCGGTCAGAATCGAATTTAAAAAATATAATTAACCAAAGTTAACGTAATTCAAAAGTTTTCGAAGCGATGCAGAAACAAAATGGGTAATGCAGTTTCGTTTTCGGTTTGGCGGGGTAATTCTACATCACAACTTGTGAATTTTGCTTGCAGTCTACCATATAGTGTTTTTGGCACTCTAGCTATGTAGCACTTTCAGCTTTTATGCTACAACCAGTGATGTCTTCAGTGCAACGGATTCCTTTATATGTGTCTACGGCGCACAAGTGCTTCAACAACTTTTTTCTTATTTGCACAACTTTTTTAATGGTAACCATTTTTTTCTTTCAGCGCTTTTGAAAAGCTAGTCATACAGCAGCTGTTCTTTTTTGGAGAGATTGTTTCCAACCAATATGTAATGTTGTTGAGAGGCTATTCATGCATTTGACCTTGTGTGAATTAGTGACCTTTTGCTTAAAACTGGTCATTTGTCATTGATAGCTGTTTTCTTGCACTAGTCAGTACAGGCACTGTACCCAATAGTACTTAAAATAAATAATTTGAACCCACAGGACACAGTGCACGAGGCGCGATCTTATCAGACTTGGACTTTGTGTAGAACCTAGGCTTCTTTTGGCACAAATTGCACACTGATTGATGAAAGATAAAACTTTTTCGATGCCAGTCAAGTGACGGTTCTCGTTTTGCACGCAGAACTGCAGAATTGGTTGGGCACTATATTTAAAGGGGCTCTCCTTAGTTTGAACTCCGTTTATTCTAATAGATTCCCGGCCCCCTAGAATTTGAATTCATGAGATCTTACTGTAAAACCCAACTTATTTTGATGTTTAAACAGCAAATTGAGCATTACACATGCAGCTTCCACTGCTGCCCAAAATAGATTGCATGTCGGCTGGTGAAATGCCAAAATAATGCGATCCATCGACAACGCCCTACCATCTCAGGGTCCTTCAGCTGCTTCTCGACCGCGTGGTTTCCGATGACAATGGCCTTGCGCTGCTCGATGAGTGAGGTCAGGTGTTGCTCTAGCTTTTTGCTCTTGGGCACAACAAGAAGCTTGCTCCACAGCCAGCTCTGTAGCGAAAGAGAAGAGTGCTTAGGAGCTGAACAGAAACAGTCAGAACCAAAGCTAAACAGAGCGTAAAAGTGTCTGTTGTTGGTGAAAACTTAGGAATTACAGCGCAAATCTACCGCTGTCCAACTTGTACAGATGCGGCAGCCAATTATTTTTGCTCATTTTCATGACGTCACAGTGCAGGATAACTACTTGCAATATGGCGTCGTTAGCGACGATGAGGCACCGAGAGTGTTGCTATTTTTGTGTCCACTAAACTACGTTACTTCATGCAGTTGTTGAAATGTATCTCAGTTTTCAGTCTCGGGAGTTGTCTTGATGCGGTCAAAATTTGCAATTGTGTTGCCCTGCAAGTATACGCATGTGCTTGCTCAGAGTGTTTTCACCCACAGTTGTTTTGCCAGTGCCAAATTATTTATCTCGTCATCACTCGGTACTGCATACAGATTCCCCTAAAAAATGCGGCAGTCACCAAATCTCTTTCTGCTCATTAGCGTGCAGTGACGCAAAGATCCTGTCTTCATCAAAGCGTTAAATATAGTTTGCACGACGTCACATGCCAAAGCAGTACGAGAATGCAAGACTCGGCCAGGAGCAGTTTCAACGCTATCTCCTTTCTCATCTCCTTGCAATTACTGTGTGCTCTGTGCCAATATAAAAAAACACTGTATCCCACTCTGAACACCAATTCTTGCAAAAATGTACATCAGAATCTCACTCTCTGCTATTTTCTATACAATAGCTCTCATGCTAAAGAATCACCCAGTAAACTTCTATATCGGCACACACAAAAGGAAAATTGCCAGTTTTAAGCGCAAGTATGGTGTACCTTTTGACGAGTCATTCAGCACTGTAATAAGCATTGCTATTGCTTTGACGCTCTGATGCTAAGCTGTGGCATTTGATTTCCCCTGGAAATGTTGCATACCCACTATGGAGGCTAACAATAGTATAACAATACGAAAATACATTGCTGGTTGTCTACAAAGTAAAGTTGCAGCTGTATCAAGGCAAAATTGCATCGTGGTGCACTTTTCGTCCGATATGTTGACCAGGAAAGTAAAGTTCACTAACAAGGCAACCCCTAACATCTGGGGTTGGCTTTTTTCCATAGCTAAGGTGCTCTGTTGTCAAGTCCAATGTAATGAGCTCATCAGCAAGCTCGTCAGCAATCTCCTCTGCTCGCACGAAAATTCTCTAGAATGTGCATGCGAAGGTTGAAGAAGACAGAAAACGAGAGAGGGAAAGTCATTGCCTTGACACGTGATGCCATGCTGTCAAAGCCGCTGTCATTGGCGCGGTTCTTCAGGCGGCGACGCTGAGCAGCCTCTAGGTGGTTCTTGGCCACCAGGGCATCCTCCACACGCCGTTGCAACACATTGAAGCGCCGCGCCTTTTGGCGTTCCATGCGTGTCATCTGTGCCGACTGCTGCTGCTCGCGAATTCGCAGGGATTGAACCTCGCGTATGCCCTCCGTAGTCCGTTGCCTCCGGTGGCATTCCGACTCCTCCTTCATACACTTCATGAGCTGCACCCGCGCCTGCTTCAAGTTCTGAGGAGGAGTAACATAAGAGATCACTGCTGTGCACTTTGCAAGTGAGCACTGGGTATTCATGAAAAAAGCCACATTGAAATTCCCGCCCCGGTTCACTGTGACCTTCTGACGCCGCTGTGACGTCTGATTGAGTCTAGTAAATTTTGCATCGGTAGAGATGGACTACGTCGTATTCTAAGGAAACCAAAGACCAAACTTGGCAAATTTTGAGAATTTCTGCACTGCAACAGCCGGAATACGAGAAAATACTTTCAAATTCCTGACATCGCACTAATGCACTGGTGTGGAACTTCGGCGCACAATTGAAATGACGTAAGTTTAGCAGAGTGACTGAAAGGTGGGCAAATTGGTGCGAATTTATAGATTTGCTTGAGCAGTGCGACACAACACTGAAAAAAGAATGATAAGGACGAGGCGTGTCCTGTTCATTTATTTTGTATTTATTTTGTATTTTTTGCCTGTTGTCACGTTGTCCAGGCGAACCTACAAGTGAACTTAGGTTTGCCTTTCATTTTTTCTTGTAATAATCAACCCCCCACCACAAAATTTAAGAGCTTTGAAAGAATGTTTGATCAAAATAAACTGAGATGGTGTTTTTCTTTAGTATCCATTTAGAAGTAGCCTCAGTAGTAACTCCAAAAAATGCAGTAAAGTGATCGCCGCGATAACCCAGTCCAGCCACCGTACCCAGCATCAAAATTCTCCCAGATCCACAAAGAAAGCATCACTTCAAACCTAGGGCAGCGCTGCAGCTGTGACGTGGGACCCACCGAGATCTGCTGGAGTTTCTTGGCATTGCGTTCCGCATCCTCCTTGAGCCTGATCATGTGGGACTGCTCGTTGACCGTCTTGCGCTGTTGTTTAGCGCTATCATCCAGCTCTTGAATGCACTTACGCAGCTGCTCCGCCACCTTGTTCACAGCCGCGCTATAAATTGGTAACAAAGACCAAGAACCAATGACAAGATGCCGTCATCACTATCAGCTAATGTTTGGCGGGAACACACTGCTGGCAAATCTTGTCCATCACGAGAAGGGGCACTCTTATGGTAGACTGAGGCGTCCAGCAAGCTCACGCAGGCATAGCTACTTTTGCACAGTGAGGTAGTGTGGCTGCATCAACTCAGTTAACAAAAGCAAAAAACAAGGTTGATGTTAAAATTGATACCGTTTTTACCCAAATCTAACGCACACATTTTCCCCGAGAAATGAAGTCTCTAAGTCACCTGCGCATTAAATAGGATAGGAAACCAAAACAGCATTTGCGGCGCTGGTAACAGACTACTGTCACAGCCGTCACAAGATGGCACGGAGCACGTTTTAGTGAACGTTGCTGTTGGTTCATTTTGTGCTCAACTATGACCTATAGCGGCATTCTTGGGCAATCAGCGAAATTTCGGACGACTAGGCACCAGATGCATCGGTGTATACGGCTGCCACCGTTTCTGGCACTGCGCCAAGCTCGCTGTCTGCGCACAGTGCCAGAAACGCTATTCGCCGCATGCTTGAGCAGGTCCGATGCAGAGTCATGTAAAATCTAGCAAAAGCGATATTAGCATCTCTAGAAGTGATGGTCGAGAATACGGCCCCTGTGTGCTTAGTATGTGTGGCCAAAGAAGCACAAATGGCGATGACAACAGCCACTTTCATTATGAAAGCTCATTAAAAAATCGCTTCTGAGAAGGCAAACTCTGCACGTCTCGTTCTTTCTGATTGCGAATGTGTGGGCATGCTATATTTCTTTTTCTTATATAAATCGGGGGCGCGTTACACTAAGGTGTACATTTATTTTCTCAGTACCTGTGAGAAATAGGTACTCATTAGATTCAAGGGCGCATTATAATCGGATAAATACGGTAATCAAGTCTCTACAATTCACTGTTGACATCAGCATCCTCATTTCTGGTGTACAAAACCACTTTCTGTCAGTCAGATATATTAACATATAAAGGAACTAAAACAGGGATAACCCTGACAGCTGCCAATCTATTGTAGCCTAAGAGGGGTAGCCCTAGCTACAGGTGTATGACTATGGGTAGAAAAAGAAACTCGTGGGGGCCACACAGTCCACATATGGGGTGGTGGTTTTATAGGCAAGCGTTTTCGATATCTGCACAGGAGTGATGCAACATCAGCGCGAAGCTGTAAGTCAAATTAAAGGTGCCACTATGGCATATTGCATGACCACGGAGGCACTAGTGCAGTTAAGTCTGTATGCAGGGTATCCGGTGCTAGGTATATTGAAGAGAGGCTTTTGCTGAACCGAACTTATTATTACCAGTGAAAATTTTTTCCTATTAAGTTCATACCATATTATAGATTGAATATTGTGCGATGCTACATTTCCTGTGCAGCCTTCAGTAAAATAATGTGCCTTTGATAGAAAGATGTTAGGCTACAAAAAATGTATTTTATGCGTTAAAACGCCATAATGGCACTTCACAGTAGTGTGCTTGCGCTACCACTATGCTGAATATCTTTACAGCTCAAAGAATTCGAGCATATAAATTCCACAGGCACGAACTGCTGACGCAAACGTGCAGCATCTAACCTTTTAGTGTTTTGATGGCTTGATAGGATGGCAGTGACGTCATCATGTTCTTTCTTGAGAGCAGCTATCTCATGCTGAAGATCACTTTTGGTTGCCTGCGTAAAACAAACAAATGGACAAAAAATGCTGCGAAATAAATGCAACTAATGAAGCAAGGCTTCACTTGCCAGCTCTTGCTTCAGTGCACAATGGGGGCCACCTGCTTTGCAGGGTATTTGCAATTCTCCATGGTATCTTAAAAGAGCTTGAAAGTATGAATGCAAAATGTTAAACTAGTGTATTGTGTTTGCATGAACATAATGGGAGAACGGATATATAATATGAGGGGGAGTTTCGATGGCTCTGAAAATAAAATACAGTTCAAGCTCAATATAAAAAACTTCAATGTACCGAAATTCTCGTTATACTGAAGTATTTACCTTTTTATAACATGTTGTGCTAGAACGCCACATATTTTGAACCACAATACAATTAAACCTCGGTACAACGAAGTCGGTAAAATCGGAACCTTGCTTTGTTATATCGAAATTTCATTTTATAGAAATTCGATATTTGAAAACAGAAGGGTCCACAAAATTTTCCGAATTCACGGGAAGTCTGAAATATCAAATTTCAATGACAAAAGAAAGAAACATTTTGTTGAATTTGAGAGTAGACAACGAAAGATACGGTTTCATGCCATGACCACGAGATCTTCACATCGGCGGTATGAAGCAAAACTAGCCACGCTTTCGCGTCCACTCCACCCCTGTGGCTGGTAGTGTCGCCCACAGTGCGAGGAACGAATGCGTCGGCTGCCTCTCGCCTCAGCGAGTCTCCAAAACTCGAGATTACGCAACTTCCAGGGCTAAATGCGCAGGAAGACAGCGCACGATGCCATGCCCTCTCAGCTTGCCCAGTCTTTGCACACGTGGCAGATTACCTCTAAAACAGGGCACGCGGGCTGCACACTGAGAGCCCGCAGCCACGGCCGCGCTAGAAATGTAGACGCACGCCAACCTCGTACAACATTTTACCGCCGATATGAAGATGTCATCGGTGATGAAAGCGACATATTACCTTTTGGAGCAGGCCAGGTGTAACGTAAAAATATTCCAAGCTGTTTATATTCCAAATCAGCCATTAGCCCTCCATGACAGTTCAAAAGGACTCCAGCTCTGCCCTTATGGGCGGCTGTCTCCATAGGCGTATCTACCGGGGGGGGGGGGGGGCACTTGCCCCCCACTGGCAAAAGTGGGGGGGGGGGGCGAAATATGCCATTTGCCCCCCCCCCCACTTTTGAAATCCGACACTTTCCAACCAGAGTGTCGGAACGGAACGAAAAATGACAACGAAAAACGATATTTTTAGCGGAACGAAAACGTAACCGGAACGTTATTTATTATTTCGTTCCGGAGCAAAAACGACATATTTTTTATCGTTTTTTGGTTCACGGGAAAACTTTGCGATCCGGAACAACCGAGGTCATGCAACGTGAGCAATAATGCATAACTCAGGGTTCAACGTCACCTCGCATCTCGGGCAGGCATTTAAAAGGAAAGATCAGCACCGAAAACTTGTAGAAGTGTATTCCTGGCGAGTATTTGGTCCTGTTCGAGCAGCCAACTAGGCATCAGTTGTTTCTCGACGCCGCTGAAGGCTTACACAATCGTAAAACTGCGATAGAAAACGCAACTATCACAGAAACTACAGCAGTCGCCTAGACGCTCACAGGAACACTGCGAATCGCCCGAGCCTACTTACGCTTCCAAGCCGTGGCGAGAGGCGGCGTCGTCGGCTCTTTGCACAGCGCCTATGGTTTCGTTTTCTGCTGGTGCAACGTTTCCTCACCGAGGCTTACAGCTAGTTCCGATGGGACGCGACAGAACAAACCGCGCTCGATGGCATTTCAAGTATGACAGTGTCTCAAAGAAATCGATATGTCAGATTGAGAACTGCCAGCACGTTGGTTCGGGCGACCACGGTGGAAACCTGGAGCGGCATTTGTAGCGGCGCCACAAAGAAGTGTACGACAGCATTCTGGCCGACAAAGCCAGTTCTACAAAGCGTGTTGTGTCGGACGAGGTGGAGGGCTGTACGGCGGCAAAGCTCAGGCAAGTGGATATACAGAGCATGTTTCAACCCACATCGTCGAAGTGTGTTTTGCTGGAAATAACAGAAGACATCATTATGAATAGTTGCGTTGAGCTAGTTACGATAAATGGTCGGCCATTTCGGCTAATTGATGACTCCGGCTTTCGCAAAATAATTGATCCTGTCCTAAAAGCACTCAGTGCTAAGCGAGCCATCACTGCAGAGACTGTTAAGGACTAGGTCCAGGAACAAGCCAAATGCAAGAGAACAAATTTCGCAGACGTTGAGAAAACGGATGTTTTCTTTGAAAATCGACTGCGCGTCGCGACTTGACAGGGCTCTGCTTGGCATCAACGTACAGTACGGCGAAAATAGAAAGCTAATTCTTCAACCGCTGGCCATGAAAAAGCTTTTCGATATAGACACACTGCTGAGCATCTCATCACAGGTGAAAAGCACTCTGTCACGCTACGACCTCAGTGTCGCCCAAGTGTACAGTGTCACAGCTGACAACGGTGCAAATATGCTAAAGGCTGCTCGTCTTCTCGGTGAAACGGACCATGAAACCGACGCTTCTAGTTCAGACGAGGAAGGCGATAGTGGCTACCCGGAATTTGAACATTGCGGCTCTCTGCTAGACAATGCAGAAGATGCGGAGAGCGTTGGTCTTGACGGGACAGGGTTCCAGTTAGGCGTCAGGTGTGCTGCACAAATTCTGCAACTGGCTGTTAGTGACGCTTTGAAGGACTCGGGTTCCAACACTCTCGTTGCACAATGTCGTGCACTTGCGAAGAAACTCCGCGCACAAAGTGCAATGGGATTGATAAGGAAGCTAGGGCTAAGGAAGCCTATTATTGATTGCCCGACACGTTGGATGTCGACATTGGCCATGTTGACCAGGTTGGTCGAATTGAAGGACTTTGCTAAAGACTTTCTCACCCACAACGAGACCGCCAGTTGGACTGAGAGCATATGGGCAAAAGTAGAAATGCTCATAGAATCCCTTCAGCCGGCACAAGAAGCCACGAAAATGCTTCAGGCCGAACAATTGACAATCGGAGATTTCTACGGTGCATGGTTGACGTGTTCCATGAAGACAGCAACGATATCATCGCCAATGGCATAGGCCCTCGTTCAGTCAATGACGAAACGAGAGGGAAATCCCTGCACCACGGATATCTTTTGTGCTGCACTGTACATGGACCACCGCTATCGCCTTCTTCTGACGCCTGATCAAAAATATCGAGCCAGAATGCATCTGTGCAAAACCTGGAAGCCTATTACAGGCCTTCAGCAGAACCAGTGTAGCAGCTGCATTCCAGAGAGCACCGATGCGCCAACTTCAGAGGCACCAGAAGATGCCCTTGAGGCGTTTCTGAAAACGAAGGAAGCTGAGGCTGGCGCCCAATCGCATTTGACAAGTGAGCCAGGACCAACGGACATCGCCCTCTTACTGGAAATGCTGGACAAGGAGCCGCGCCTTCCAAGAACCACGAATGTGTTGAAATTTTGGGACGAGTGCAAAGAGCGGCAACCGGAGCTGTACATGTTAGCTCAAGTGGCCCTTGGTGTGCCAGCCATACAAGTCAGCATTGAGAGGGCATCTTCGGCACTGAAGTTTGTTTTGTCAGACCAGCGCTCTCGCTTATCGGCGAGTACACTTGATGACCTGCTGCTTGTGAAATCGTGTGCCCGCCCCCCCCCCCCCCGTTGACGAAAATTCGGGATTCAAACTTGAGGAAAAATAAATACCAAGTTTTTGTTGTGTCCTTGCTTCGAAACTTTTTGCGACTTCCCTCATAGTCACATCGTGGCTTTGGGACGTAAAACCCCAACAATTATTATTGCATTTTTATGTATTAGTTAAGTATTTTTTGCTGTTTTTAAAAGAAACTTTTAATATTAAGTATTTTGTGCGTTTTTCTTATTGCACAAAAAAACGTTATGAACCGTTACGGAACGTTTCTTTCTTTCTTTTTTTTTTTGCTCCGGAACGAAAACGGAACGCAACTTTTTTCTGGAACGAAACGAAAACCAGAACGAAAAACATTTCGTTCCGACACTCTGTTTCCAACACAACACTGCTGAAGCAAACTTTAATTTCTTCTTTTCGGTGACGGCAGCCGATTGCCAATCAATACTGTGTTTTTTCGTGATGCTCCGCCAGTGCGCTTGACACCGTGTACCCTTTGGCTACATCATTGCGGCCGGTGTTGTTGTAGGCTTGGTTTTAAGCTCCCAGTCCCGCCTTATAGCACGCCTGGCAGTGTTGGCGCGAATTTTTGTAGAACGATGCCAGGGTAATTTCTTTTTTGAGTTGGTCTTTGACTCTGACGAGTTGCTGCGTTATTTGCTTGTAGAGATGTGGCAGATTCGCGCTTTGTAACCTTTGAAAATCCTTGAAATGACTCGCTCCCCCCTCGTGGCTAAGGAAGTGAAGCCCACTTGCTTGTTGTCCTTGCTCTGGCAGGAGCAGCACGCCTTTTTTCCGTCGTTATAGGCTGGTCGGGATAGCCATTGTCGAGGAAGTCTTCAGCTCAAGTTTTCGTGCGACAGCAGTGGAGCATAAAAGCGGAATGCGAAATATATAGGCGAAACTAGGAACTTAAAAGGAAGGCTACAACAGCGCCGCAATGATGTAATCAAGTGGCACACTGTGTCAAACGCACTGCCAGAGCATCAGGAAAAAACAGGACACGGTATTGATTGGAAATCGACTTTCGTTATCGAAAAGGAGAAGAAATTATCCCGCTTGTTCCTTGAATCATTTTGCATATAATCTACGGCACACACGATTCACCGGACATGGGGACTCCCTCTGAGCTATACGCAAACGTATTACGTCATCCGGCATGTATATGATAATGACCGTCATGTACTTCGTTCATTGTAAACAAGACACCCGTGTTGGGTGCAAAAACGCCAAAAGCATTCTCGTTTTTCTTTTTGTTTTTCGGTTGGCAAGTGCTCGTTCTCTTCAATCATCTCGCAATTTTTATGCGTTATACACGGAATTTAGGTGTTTTTTCCCGGTATCCTCGGCAAACTATGCGAGGAACGTTGCTTATATTTCTTCGAAGTATGAAGCAATGCTCTGAGTGAAGAGCGATAAATGTTTATTCTGTGTAGGTTCATTACAGAGTTTGTAGACTAGAAAGTTACTCATTCAAGCATTCCAAGGGGTCATACTGCCATAAATGTAAATGTTTTCCAGACTCATAAAACAACTGCACCTTATAAGAACTTGAAATCTTGTCAGAATGTGTAGAATTTTTGAGTGAGATGCGTTGCTAAACATTCACGTTCCTGCTTTAAATAAAATTACTGCAGATAATTACTCAACCCTTAATTTTCCATGTGCTTCTTGTGCATCATATGAGATTCGTAATTTGTTTCTCCGGTGTTCTCGGCGAGCTAAACAAGGCATCTTGTTTATATCTGGGGAAACCTAGGGGCATGGTATGGGTAATGTGTAGGGGATGTTTCAAATGAATAGGTTAAATGCGCCTTTTCCAGTAAATTACGTATGCAAGGGGCCCATAGCGTTATTAGTGTGTTTTACGAGCGGTGTTAAACTTATACTGCTGCACTGGCATAATTACAACTGAGGTCTAATTTTGCAAACATAAGGGGAACAATACGCCAAGTTTATGTACGATAGTAAATGCATGTTGATCAAACACAGTTTTAAAACATCGCAAGCAAGCATTTGAAAATATCACACTACTGTTATTGGAGCGATAGCTCTACTACTACTGGTACAAACCCAGAAAACGCCTGGTTCAGCAAATCTGACCTTCAAGCTCAGCAAAGGTCAAACTCGGACTACCACTACTGGCGGCGGCTGCGTACGCCACGTGGTCGCCCATATCTTGAAAGCGATCTGCGATGTGGACAAAGTGCGCCGAGTGCTGGTAGCTTCTTGCGCGCTGTGCTTTCGACGCTTAGTTCGCGTTGAAGCGAACGCAGCATGAAGGTCAATTCGCTCGCTGCTGCTGCCGCGTCGAGCAGCGTCTGTGTGTTGTATTGTGGTGCAATTGCAGATGCGGAAGTTGCTGAACGCGCTGAGCAGTGTGGTTTAACTTGGTTTAACCGCGTTGAACCGCGGCAAATCTTTACCCAGGTTTCCCAAAGTCCCAAGAGAACTCTGCGTTTCAGAAATTTTATACTTTGAAGGAATAGCAGCATTTTAAATGCAAAGTGTCGCGAAGTTCTAACGTTAGTGACTTATTTAGAAGCGTTACGAATAATTCTTGAACTCTCTTCTTTTTCTTGCGTGATATATTAGGCTCGCCTGGAGTTCTCACTGAACTAAGAAAGGCAGCTTCTTTATGTTTGGTAACTGTAAGGACCAGGTAATGGGTGATGTGTATGTAAAGCTTAAAATAGATATATTAATCAATAAATTCCCTACGCAAGTGCTCTAAAGCGTTTTGAGCGTGTCTAACGAGGGGGGCAGAGTTGAGACCGCTACCCTGGCACACTATGGTAAATTTTTTGGAGAAGTAACATGTGTGTTGATAAATTACTGGCTTTTTAAAAATTTATCCCAAAACGAGGAGCTCCAAAACATTACACGAGGGCGTGGTTTCAAAGGGAACAGTCATATACGGGCAACGTTTTCAAGCATGCGATATAATTACGGGAAACTGAAACTTTTTTTGCAACTGCTCCATAGAAACAGCTTCGCTGGAAATGGGGTAATAATTCTGCAAATTCGCACACATCTGCCGTCTTTTTTTTCTTGTGAATATTGCAAGTAATTTATGTGTATTGTATTTTGTTACGTATGACCTCAACAATGCTATTGCATTAACTAGCGATACATTCGTGCTGTAGACTTCAACATCAAGTAGAATTCTTTGTCTTATTATTAAAATTGTTTGCAGCAAATGTGTTTTTTCTTTAATTATTGCGCGCCGTACTGCTGCTACAGTGCGGGATCAGGGACCTCTGTGAGGCACTCATTGCCTTAGTACCTGCATCATCTTGAAATTTTGTATAGTTCCAAGAAATAAATGCAAATTAAATTAATTTCTCGGGCCCTCATGGTTCGCCATGTGTGATTGATAAATAGGCCATATAAACATTAACTAACAGATGCCTTTTCCGGCCTCTATCAGATAATATAATAGTAATTCGCAATTATATATATATATATATATATACATATAGAGAGAGATAGAGAGAGGTGCAGGTGGTTTGCGGTTTGCCCCCCCCCCCCACTCGAGAAATAGTTGGTACGCCACTGGATGTCTCACCCATATTGGCAGATTTCGGAGCTGAAAAAGTGCCGCCTTGGAGCAGCCATGAGTGTTTTCGGAGCAGTTAAAATGCTACTTTGGAGCAGCTATTGGTGTTTTTGGAGCAGATGGCAAAACATGAAACGCGACTCTTGGAGTTAAAAGCATCACTAAAGTGTTTCATCAAGATAAACATTCATTATGAAACATATTGCGCATACATTATTCAACGCAAATTGCAAGAACCAACCAATTAAGATGATGGATGGTTATCGAACGCGCAGCAAAATGAGTCATATTTATTTAAAATACGAGTACTTGTGGCAGAAATGAGATCAAACCAGTAAAGCTGAGCACCACGTTAGAGACGTAACCACAATCACATACCGTCGAACCCGGATATATCTAATGCACATATAACGAATTATTGTGCATAACGAACAGCAGTAAAATCGTCTTGATAATTTTTGTTTTATAGATCGAAATATTTATATATCGAACTTTTTTGTGATCCTCTTCAGATTCGATATACGCGGGTTCGACTGTATAATCGTTGCCAAAGCAGCAGTTGATAATCGGTTTGAGGTCGAAGTAATGTCAGTCACTTTCACATTTCAGCAAAATAGTGTGCATGTCACGTTCAAAAATACAGCTAAATGATCTATATATTTTAAATGACAGTTTTTGTGGAAGAAATGAGACCAAAGCCGATAAATCTGAGCATCACATTGTAAAAGCAATCAGTCACATATCACAGTTGCCACAGCAGCAGTTGGTAATCCAGTATGAGATCTAATTTCCCAGCGCTGTTTTGGAGCAGCTTCGGAGCAGTTACTAACAAAAATGACAGTTTGGAGCAGCGTTGCTCTTTTGGAGCAGTTCGGAGCAATTGGAGCAGCACTTCCATCACTGCTATCTTTGTCACCATCCTTACCTTGCTGCATGCTGTACATCCCGTATGTGCTTGAACCATGCCACTGCAGACAACCTCTGAATACTTTAAATGACTAGACGGCAGTACAAGGCAATCACTCTCTCGGCTGAAACTTCTTTTGACTAGTGGCCATGTAACACGCTTCAACGGAGTCAATTATTTCACCACTCTGCAGCTGCCCCACGCTGATGACAGGGGTGAAGCATGCGACAGCGGTTACGAAGGACGGTTACCAATATGACAATACACAGGCTAATGGCAACCCATAATAAGTCCAAGCTTATTGATAATTTTTTCTGAGGTAAAACAGAGGCGCATGCCTTTCTTTAACTAGCAATGTCCCGTCTCAGTACTGTTCGCAACAACTTCCAACCGTCTCGCGAGGAACACTAGGCATGAGGCTCACGAGCGGCAGTTCGGCAGCCTGTGGCTTCGGATATCTCGGAGATTGCGAGCAACACTTACTGCCAGCTATAGATACCAAGCCATGCATTATGAAGTGCAGCAGCTCGCAACATTTTCCTTCGTGCTTTGCGGGAGTGCGTTGCTAAAGGGGCGTGCTATCAAACATGCTGAAAGACTCCAATATGAAACGACGATTTATTATATTAGCCTTAACTTTAGTGTGGGAAAAATCAGTGTGTGAAAAAGGCTCGCGTTGAAAACAACAGTTCAGTTTACGACAGCATTGGCGATCGAAGGAAGAGCCCAGTATAACACGCATTCTTAGTTTTGCTCTACGTTTCCGCCTCTAGGCCCAAACAACAGCTGGATTCACGTGGCTGACCAAACTTCTGCGGTCGAGCGTTACGTGGCTCAGTGCTGCCCAATCACTGCGGACACAAGGAGAAAGCTGATAAGCCACTGGCAGAGCAATTCATTGCGGCTCAGTCACGTCATGTTCGCCCGCGGAATATGCTCCGTTGTGTGAATGCAGCTTGATGCACCGGCATAGAGAAGTAGTCTATTAAAGATGTCACCGTGTTGGTGGTCGCGGACAACTTCATTTTATGGTCCCAACGCACACCAGTGATGAATACCGGCATGTAGCTGCCCTGGTGCACAAGCTGAAGAGTTTCAAAATGGTTGTTAGCAGAGTTTGTTGGTAGGATGACATACTGTGGTAGACAGCACGAAAATGTGATTAAAATTACGAGAACTGACGACACGGGCGATGGGAAGTTGAGTTCCGTGCATGTGTGTCCTAATGCTTCCGTGTGTGATTCCGAAACAACTGTCAGTCCCTTTTGTCACAGCACGCTAGAATCGTAGGCACAAAATGCATTGCTTTCCTCATGATAATATTCTGTAGGATGTGGAGGCTGAGGATGCATAGAGGAAGGGACAAAGAGTTGGAAGTGGGTGTTATGAGATAAAGTTGGAGTGGCAGCAAGCCCTGTTAGGAACACTATAGTTTAGACGCTAGAGGTCTTCTCACATGAAGATCTTCTCACAGTCAATAAGGGCAGAATGGGTAGACAGAAAATCTATACCGAGGATGAGGTCATGGGAGCATTTCTCGAGCACGGCTATTAAGTAGTACGCTTGCGGATCGGTCAGCAACACTTATTCGAGCGGAGCACATCCCTAGCACGGGAAACGTTCCGCCATCGACGACACGAATGAGCGGTACTATGGGTTGTGTTAGGACCTTCTTAAGGCAGCGATGAAACTCCGAATTCGTGACTGATGTCTGAGCCCCAGTATCCACTAGAGCAACCAACATGTGCGTCATCCAGTTTAACGTCTATCAAGTTCCGTCTGGTCTACAGTGTGGTCAGAGGATTCGGCAGGCGAGTCGTCGATGCAGGATCACCTCTGGGAGCTGCATCGTCTAGTTTTCCCGAGAGAGTCGTTCAATCGGCGACGTAGGGCGGCGAAATTGGGGCGAGCGAGATGATTGGTGACGAGACAACGGCGAACGGGACTGGTGACCACGTGGAGATATTGAACGACGATACGGCATGGAGGGAGCGTCGTCACCGGTGGTTTGGTGAGGTTCGTGGTAGGGCTGAAATCAGACATGATCCATGTCGGAGCGACGGTTGTATCCGTAGTGTGCCCGATACCAATACCACCGGCTGTTACAATGACGGGCCACGTGTGCAATACGACGGCAGTTGAAGCAAATAAGACGGTCATCAGCAGGCCTCCACTAGGGATGGTCGAATAATTTTTTTATTCGATTAACGATTAATGGTTCATCATTTAGCCTTTAATCGATTAATTGCTTTTGATGCAGGGTTTTTTATCGATAAATAGAATAATCAAAATTTTGGCCGGCCACTTTATAAAGGTGGAAACACAGTTATATGCTTTTCTAGAACTCTATTTTAATGTGGAACCAAGTTAGAAATACAAGTGAGTTTAATATTTATTTGTTAAAGACTAAATAGAGTTGGCACGAGTGGCCTTTGAAAATATAAACATTATATTATTAAATGACACTCAGAGCAGCGTTAAACAAGATAAATAGCACTAGTGAATTCCTGTTCAATACAGTTAAACAAGAAATAAGAAAAATGTCCAACTATAATATGCAAGGAATTGCAACACGCACAGGGGAAATGTATTACTTGAGTGAGGTGGAAGTGAACACGTCTGACGCTGGATATCAGAGGCCATCCAATTGGTCGTGCAACTAGTGTTCATTCCCTGGGCGTCACCATAGACAGCAAGATACTGTGGCGACGCGTGGTTGAAGGTTTTGTGGCTGCATCAGTGCAAATATACAACGCACTTCGTCGCTAAGCAGGTGTACGTTGGGGAAACAATCCAATGTCCATGCTTACACTGAACGCTGCACTGACAACAAGCAGCATTCTCTGAGTTGCCGCTCATACATAACCATCACCGAGTCAATTCGAGCGCTTGGAGGCAATATATAGAAAGGGACTTCGCTTGGCGATGGGAGTTCCTCAGGCAGCTTCAAACAAGAAGGTTATAAAGAAGCAGAGTCTCTTCCACTCCGCCTCTTGGCATTTCAGGCCTTGTTAATGCGGCTATTTAGGCTCGGCGAGTCACCCGCCGGCACGGCGCTTCTCCGGCGGAGCAAGAACTCGCTCCCATTTCCAGGCGGCGCTGAACACCTTCCAATTCTACGGATTGGAATGGCCAAAACGGAGTCATCTCTACCCGCCATGTCTTTTTCGGACGTTACCTGCAGCCTCAATGTACCCCGGCTACCGGCGAAACGCACCATTCCAACTGCAGAAGCTAAGTTCCTCGTACTGGACCACTTGAGCACAGCGTATCAAAGACACCTACAAGCGTACACAGACGGGTCGGTGTGTGCACAAACAGATAGCTGCGCAGCGGCATTCTGCATACCCTCCCTTGATGTATCATGGTCTAGGCACCTGGATCGCGTTGTTTTGTCTACAACAGTACAAAGCGCCGCAATTACCGCGGCCTTGCATGATATATCATGGTGCTGACTTACTCAAAGTCAGCATTACAACGATTATATCTTGGCCTACCTTGAGAGAAGTTCACAAGGCAATCTCTAGTACTGATCAAAGATCTAATGAGCAAGGAATTTAACGTAAAATTCTATTGGATCCCATCGCTCCCACATAGGAATTGAAGGAGAGAAAAAAGCTGACGCTCTTTGAAATGTAATGACGCTCTTTGAAATGAAATGTTCAATGTCGCCGATATCACCACAGAAGGCATAGAGCGGGAAAGCGCAACGTCCATTCTTAACCAAGCCGGGGTGTACGCGGAGTCGGTTCTGATGCGGTACAACAGCGTCGCTTCCTCGCGAGTAAGTCCATGGATCACACAGGTTTGGTGAGGAGTCTTGTGGATCGCCCTAAAGTGATTACGGATTGCATCCTTAGAGTTCTGAGAAATTCTTGGTGCTCTCACTTTTGGGACACATGTCAGCGCTAGGCGTGCAGGAGCGTCAGCTTTTTTCTTTCCTTCAATCTGCTTTTCCTAATCCTAATGCTTTCCTAATCTGCTTTTCCGGGAACCATTTCATGCTTACATGTAGTATCGATTACTACTAGCGACAATCTTAAAATGGACCCACCGTGGTTGCTCAGTGGCTATGGTGTTGGGCTGCTGAGCACGAGGGTGCGGGATCGAATCCCGGCCACGGCGGCCGCACTTCGATGGGGGCGAAATGCGAAAACACCCCTGTACTTAGATTTAGGTGCACGTTAAAGAACCCCAGATGGTCCAAATTTCCGGAGCACCACGCCGCAGCACCGCACCACGCCGCAGCACGCCATACTGTGCATTGGTCCCCATGGACGCTAGAAGAAGAAAACCGGCTGAATGCGGCACGACAGGCAGTGGAAGACGCCAGGGAGACAGAGCGCACTGCTGAGCTAGAAGAAAAACCCCCATTCTGTCGAGGTGACGCAAAACTCGTGCCGTGGAACTCGCGGACCACTGGCGTTGAAAAGAGCACAGACAAACCTTTCTCAGCGCCAAAAGATGACAACCAAGTGTATGGTGCCCCATTTCTGCCTTTTGAACGTCGCTATCGGAAATGACAAATAAAGCTTCAGTGTACTAGAAGTACCAGCTTCAGTGATATTGTGAACAAACATTACGAAGAACTCGGAAGCAATATTTTTTGTAACTTGTTTGGGCAGTAACACGCGTATGTAATGCGGTCCTCTACAAAGGGTTGGGGGCCAGAGACAGCATTTTCTTAACTTTTGACTGGTTTCCCGGATGATCTGGTATTGATTGTACTCGCAATGATGCCCGGATGCTCTCGTTTGAGTGTCCAGATAACGGCTCTAGCTCAAGGTCACTTGAAGCTAAGCGCATTTCATGCTTAATAATTTAATCAACGTGAGCTCACTATGTTCTTTTTTTTTGAGGCTCACTGAAACGCTGTTACCGCGTTCCAGCTTCGCGAACAAATGCTAAAAAACTCATTTCATTTTCTGTGAACGCAGAGTTCGGATTTGGTGATCGGCCGCGCGTATTTCTCTCAACTTTGACGCACAAGAAACATAATAGCACGAGCGCCCATCTATGATCCTTTGCCCGTGCTTAGAAGATTGGCAAGCACTCACGTTGGCGGCACAATAGCTTGTAATACAATATCGAACCTTCAGAGCAGCGATCGTTCGTGCCCTCTGCCAGCATTTTTGCGTCATAGCTGATACGCGCCACGACTTCATATGGTAAGGACGGCGCGGATTATTTAGGTTACTGGTGGCTTGCAAGAGGCCGAGATGTTGGCGTTCGATCGTAAACGTGTTATTTACAACCATTCGCAACAAGATCTTGAGACACGCACTTGTCAACTGTTGCGTACCTAATTGTAGCTTACGCGATACACTCGAAGTCGTTGTAGTATGGCGTTAGCGCTGCTTTAGATATTTTTATTGCGATAGCAATTATATGGACACTTCAAGCGGATTTCTGCCGTTGGCGTCGCCGTCGCCGTGAGGTTCCATATATAGTCTGAGGGCGATAAAATCGTCGCCGCGCGCCGTATGTGCGAGTGAAAGCGCGCGGGGGACGCACGCTATCACGGAGAGCGAACGGACGACGGAGAGCAAACACGACTTCCGTCGCGCGAAAGGCCGTAGGGGTATGGGAAGGAGGGAGGGCGGGAGGGGGGGCGAAGCTGTGCTGCGGCACCAAATGCGTATCTTGCAACCGGGCGCAAGGGAAACTGGTGCCGCAATCTCCCACGCGAAAGGAGGGAAGCGCGATGGCAGCGCGGGAGGGAGGGGGGGGGGGGCTTCGACTCTGCCAACAAATGCGTTCTTGTACTTTGCGCCGGAACGGGCTGCCGCTGTTGTCGCGCGCACCGTATCTTGCACGCGATCTCCACACGGCTCTGACCTTTGTATGCGCCATGCATTCGCCGCTCAGTATCCGTTGAAGCGATAGACCGCACGAACCTTCGATCGCTGCGGCGGCTGCGCTTGCTGCCTGCGTTTTGACAGTGGTTGACTGTGGTCATCGAGTGTGATCTATTCATGTTTGCTTGTGCGCGCTGACCCCACGCTTGTTAATTCAGTTAGTAAGCGAATGTGCCCAAGTTTATGCAGCCGATAAAACTACTATACCTACTCCGAATAGCTCTCCACTAATTTGCTATCGCAATTGATGCTTCCCCTTTCGGTCGAAACTGCGACATTTTAATTAATTAGTTATCAAAACAGAAAAAAAGTAGCTGCAGTCATTGAACTGCATACCTCTCCCTATGGAAATTCTATTCTTTACACGAAGTTACTCGCAGCTAGAAAGCCAACGCGAACGCTTAAAGCGCACCGCCTTGCTATGCGTGCATTCACTCTGTGAAAGGTCGTCTGCTACGCTCAAGCATTATAAGGGGCGCCACGGTCGAGGAGGGAACCCGAAAGGGGAGAAACGAGGAGGAGCGAAGGCAGAGGAGGAGTGTCCCTACTTTACGAAGTTTCAAGGAATTAGGTGTGGCCCAAGGGAGTTTAAAACAAATTGCTATTTTCCGCGAATGCATGCAAAGTGCACCGAGCTGCCAGTCCCGCTGCAATTTTGCGTACATTCGCTCGGAAAAACACTAATGTAGCACGTATTGAGAAACAGAAAGCTGTATCGGGAGTTTTTAAGTTGCTCTACAATTTTCACAGTGACACTTTATTTTATTATATTATTAGAATTTGATTAATTAAGATTAGATATGCAATTAGGCGGAATGCAAAAAATAATCTGTACATCTCCAAGCGATGGCAAAAATTACCTTGGTTCTGTCCAGCTCCGTGGCATTGGCGTATGTTTAAATCTTGGTGCATGATAGTTGGGACACCCTGTATATGTATTAGCATTCTGGTTTGTCTTCGACTGCGAGTTAGGTTAAGGCACGAAAGACAGCATTTGTTACTCGTTCATTGCGCAGCGTCGTAAATTATTGTTTGTGAGGCACACGGAATTCGGGGCTGCTTAGGTTTTTCTTCTTTTTTTACTTTTAGAGTGCAGCTCTTAGGCGCGCGTTCCTGCGGCGAGCATCGGCGTAACCGAGCGAACGAGCGCAACAGCGAAGGATTAAAGAGCACCGCAGTGCGCAGCGGGGAATAAAAGGCGGCGATAGCGAAGAGAGCGCGAGAAGGAGGGCATGGCGAAAGCGCGCAAAAAAAAAAGCGTAGCGCCGCACAGGACATGTCCTGCGACGATCGCTACGAGATGGCGCCAGAGTACCGCGCGTCGGCTCTTCACTCTTTTAATAAGCCACTGATTTTCAGCGGCTAACAAATGTTAAACGTCAACCCTTGATGCACGCTCGTCCGCATGTATCCTGCATGTATGCCTGCATGTATCAGAAGTTTCTCGAACGTTATCGATAGTTCTATGCATTGGCTTTTGTCACCGAAGTTTTTCGTAATCTGATTGTATACGTGACGCGAATTGTGTAGTACTTTCTCGAAGCCTCGAGGGCACCAGCGATTACTCGGGAACCTCCGACGAGTCATGCATAAAAGCCGACGAGCTTGAAGCGCAGACCAGATTTCCGACGATCTCCGACTCTGCTCGCCGCTATCGTGCTTGAGTGTTACTTGTTTTGCAGGGCACAAGTTGGCCCAATAAAGAGCTACATTTGTATCTCACAGTTTCGACACTGTCGTTCTGCACTGAAACAACCACGTCACAATATAATCACAATGCGAAATAGTGTCAGCGAGTTCTTTCTGAACAACGAGCGACGCAACCATTGGAAGGGCATTTTCCGCTGCTGCTAAACGAGCTGCCCGAGCAGAGGCTCAGCGCCGCCTCCGAGCGAACCCTGTGGTGGAGAATCAAACTCTTCGCCACAGTATAGCGCGAATTCGAAACACCCTGAACAGCTGCACTCAAAATTTGCCTTAGGAAGCATCGCAGTCATCGGTTAGGTTTTTTTTTCTTTTTCTTCTTGCCTTTTTGCTGCGCCGCGCTCCTCTGGGGGCGATTTCTAGCGCTCTGCATTGGATGATTTACCGATGCCACGTTCCATTATCGGTCACATTTAATGCATTGAGGTTGAAGCACAGATGATTAAGCGTGTTAACTCGATTCTCCGACAGGAAGGGGGAGCTCCATCGAGTGAAAGTGCTGGCGCACGGGTTTCCTTTGAAATTTCAACTGTTTTGGCGCAATTGTGGCGCAGTGCAGTAGCTTATATTTTTCAGACACAATAGTCGGTGCGCGATCTGCGTACTGGCCGCGCTTGTTTGTTTGCAATGCCCAAACCCTGTGAGGTGCCCTTGAAGTGTCCGTACATCTGCAAGGTATTAAATTTGCCGGCACTTACGTCAAGGTTGTAGGGTACTCCGATGATGGGCGAGTACTTGATCTGGAGCATGCCGGGTCCCGGGACCACAAAGTCCTTGCGGTTGTACTGGTCGCCGAAGGCGTGGCGCGCGATAATGATGGGCTTGCGTGACTGCATCACGAGCGAAGGGATGTTGCGGCAGACCATCGGCTCCCGGAAGACGGCGCCCCCGAGGGCGTTGCGAATGACGGCGCTCGGCGACATACACGTGCGCTTCAAATAGTAGTTCGCGAGAATGTCCTTCTCGGACGTGATGGTGGCGCACTTGAAGCCCAAATTGTGTATCTTGAGCGTCTGAGTGGCCTCCCGGGTTACAGTGTCGTTGATCTGGTTGCGATGTTCGATTGATAGATGGAACACCCTCAGGTCGGCGTCCACGTACGGCGCGGTGAGTCTCTCCCGGACCAGGTTCCAGACGACGCGCGCCATGTCGTCGCCCCGGATCTCAACCACGGGCCCGCACTTCGGCTTCTCCATGGGGGCAAGGGACAAGGGGCTAGATTGAAGCTCGCTGGACAAGAGAGCAGCAGACTGGAAAAACGAGCGCGTTCGTCTCGCGGCAGTCGTGCTCGCGACCACGAGCTGATCGTGCCTCACGAGGCAAAAAAAGAGAAGTTTTTATGTTTAGGATTTCATTTAACATGGAAGCATGCATTCAGGTTCACCACTTAATATATACATCGGTCCATTGCAAGTTAGTTGCCTAATCACTGAAAATTCAAGACAATTATTCATTGCCACCTTCGAAAATTCATGGCACAGGATTTCACTACTTGCAATACCCTCAGGTAGCATGCCCCCAGAAGGATGGTGATGATGATGATTGCCACAATATGGCACATACCCATCGCTTGGGGTGGGATAAGAAGCGGGCTGTACAATTAAATGGATATATTATCGCATGAAGAAATAAAGAGTAATATAACTTTTAAAAATTGATATCAAAGAGCAGCCGTGCAGGTTTAATAAAGGTGATTAAAATACAACTCAGAATTTCGCGTGAGAAATCTCCAAGAAATGAGAAGAATGGTAATATTAAATTATTGGGCCAATCTTTTTTTTTTGTGTTGAGAATGGAATTCTATATACCAATTCAAACATCCCTGCAGCTGGAGCCCATAGTCGAGGCCCCAATAGAAAGGACAATAGGGGAGGTCAATGGTTGCCCGAGTTTGTGAAACGGAGCTTCGAGAAGTAGTTTTCGTTGTAGTGAGAATCAACGACAGGACATTAATATAATAAATGATCAATTAGTATCCAGTTCATTGAACAAGTGAGAGAGGGGACTGCGTCAAACCAGCCCTGTGCAAATAAAAATTTTAATGTGGAATGCGGCATGGCAATCTCGTACATGTAACCTCATATTGACTTGATGGACACCATTCAGAATTCCAGGGGAACTGCAGATGCTGGAAGTCTGAATTCCATAGTATGTTTTCTTTGGTAGCTGTTTTGCTAAGACAGAATTTTCTGTACCTTGCTGAGGGGAAGTTCACCTTAACCGGCAAAACGAAAACAACCGGGCCATCCAGGGAAGCATTGGCAAGAGAGTCTGATGTTTCATTTTAATTTATTCCAGAGTGACCCTGTACCCAAACAAAGTTAATTTTCTATTAATCTGTAGGTAGTAAACAATGAACTGTTGGCAATATTTTCGAGCCTGTTCTCCAAGCAAGCATTGAGCACACATATAGCCAATCTCTTATATTAAATAATGTTGACATATTTGATGGCAACTTGCGCAGGACTACCATGATGGCCATTATTTGGGCCTCAAAAATAGGTGTAAAATCAGGAAGTCTAATAGAGAAATTCCAGCAAATGTGCGGAAAGAACAAGACGACTCCTGATCTCTCGTCACACATGGACGCATCCGTCAAAAACACGTGTTTAGCCTGGAGATGCTTTCTGTGGCCCTCTAAAAGACCACATAAATAGCTCCTGGGCAAGAGCTTAGAATTTTTTGGATAAATGTCATGAAATTGAATGGGGAGATTTTACGAAGAGGTAACTTGTGGGACGATCCTACGTATATATGTATAATGTTCTTAATTGTACTTGCGCAAAAATGTCTTGTAAGTCCATTTCCAGGTCCGAATTTCTTCTTCAACAACGCGGAGACGTCTTCGTTACCATCACGTTTGCTCCTCGTTCCCGCCAGTGTCGACCGATGCCGGTTTATACGTCACTGAGTTTAACGAGCTTATTAGACCCCGCTCTGTCTCTGCACTCATCTTCGTTATCACCGGCTGCGTATCTATAACGGTTAGGCAGACCAAGCGTCGCAAGAATTAAACGCTTTCTCGCTTTCTTTATAAGGTCAGACTATTTGCATTATGGAGAACTACTATTTCGGTTGCATCCCAACGACAGTGAACGAAGCGTCCCGAAAGGCAGGCATAAAGACCGCCGCGGTGCCATGGCGCTGACCAACGTCGTGGCTCGAACATGCAGCCGTCCCACGCGGCAAAATAGAGTGTTAATTGGAGTGCGCAAGCATTTATATCTTAGCTGACATATTGGAGTGCACAAGCTGACATCATTGCGTCTGCACCGAGGATAACTGTCCATTAACAGATAATCAGGCAATGTGAGTTAGGCACTGAAACCGCGTATTCAACAACTCGCATTCATGATTATGCATTTTCTTGGAGGTAAAATGTTAGGCCAGGTAACATTAAGATCGAAAATACTGTTGAACTGTACATTCTGGCGTTGCTCAGTATTCACGGTACGGCTTTTGGGCGTTAAATATGAGCAGTAGACAAAAAATTGACAGTGACTTTAGCATACGCCAAAGAAGGTGAAGGTGAAAGCCTGCGCGCTCAAGAGACATTCAATAAATTACTTGAAATTCTGATTCGAATGCGTTGTTACTTCTTATTATTTGTTTTCTCCCACCAAAAACCGTGGGGTCGAGTGGCCTAATTGTCGCTACCTTAATTACCCGTGCCTTCATTACCTTCGCCCTAGTTAACTCCATAGATCGTGGGTTCGACTCCCACCAAAGGTCGTCGGTTAGAGTGCCTTAATTACCTGTGCCTTAATCAACTTCACCTTAACACCAAGGGTCGTGGGTTCGACCCCCTCATAATCTCGAGAGTTCGACTCCCACCGAAAAGACGTGAGTTACAGTGCTTGAAATAACTCTACCTTAATTAACTTTGCATTCTCTTTGATGATGAGCGGCGTCGGTGCCAGCAGTGGAAGAAGATGAAGACGAACGTGCGAGCAGTGGCACGAGCGCGTCTCTGTACGCGAGGCGAACTCACATGGCTTTCTGTACCGCACGCACTACGCTTCCCTATATCACACCACATGGGCATGCCCCAAAATACAGATAGCCCCGCATATATCCAACCCAACACCCGAGCTGTGGGAGGCCGTGCTGACTAGCTCGGACCCTCGTGACCCGCAACAACTGGTGCGGCGGGCCCGGGAGACAGCAAGAGCCGCAGGAGCACTGGACTGAGGGCACCTCCCAACACAGGCAGGAAGACGCCTTCTTGTTGTTGTTTTTTTATCTTCATAAATGTTTTTCCTCCTCCTCCTCCCTGTTTTCAAGGCCACTGTCTGATAAGGCATTTAAGGCTTTCGCCTTAATAAGTCAGCCGAACAGCACCCATCTAATCAAAACATCAGCGCCGAAAGTCTATTGGCGTGGCAGAGCAAGGTGCAGCGGTTGTCCCAACTATCATGCACCAAGATTTAAAACAAGAGCAATTGCGTTACTCGAAGAAAACCTAGTGCATATTGTTTCCAGTACAGTAGAGTAGCCGAGAGCAATTAGGTAATTGTAATTAATTATTCAACTCGAGAAGTACTGTCCTATGCAGCCTCTATATATATATATACTTTGAGTCCGATTTTAGGCGCTGCTGCGCACGACTTTTATTGATTCTGATTTCGAGTGAATGCGCCTTGGCCTCATATACGTTACTGAGTGAATTACACATATTTAAGACTTCTGCATGCAAGTGGCGATGTTTCCACCCTAAATAATGGTTGTTATTTATTAGAAGAGTTCTTTTCTTCATGAGCCCTTAGCATTGCCTACTCGAAAGAGAAGCAATACTGAGACACATATCATTCACGTGCATTTCACCCTCCGTCGATAAAAGATTCTACCAAAGACCCGCGGCGGTCGCTTCGTGGTTATGGTGCTGGGATGCTAAGCACAAGGTCCCGGGATCGAATCCCGGCCACGGCGGCAGCATTTCGGTACGGCCGAAATGCAGAAAACACCGGTGTACGTTAGGTGCACGTTAAAGATGCCCAGGTGGTCCGAAATAATCCTGAGTCCCCCACTACGGCGTGCCTCATAATCAGTTGGTGGTTTTGGCACGTCAAACCCCATATATTATTTTAAACTTTTGAGGTATATATACATCTCCAAACTGCTCAACAACCTCATTAAGTCCAAGATGTCATTGCGGAATATCCCTTTCTAAAGCCTGCCTATTACATGGGTTGATCGAAGATTGATAATCCTCGCGCTGAACTCCATGCCAAACATGACGTGGCAGATAAGCTAAAAAAACCACATGATTGCAAACAGATCGGACCGTGCATGCCGAATTCAACGGTCGCGAAACTAGTGGACCACGTGGCGTACCTCGGAACTTTGCGCCACTCGCGCGTCCTGGACACGTTTGTCCCCCGATAGTACATAGCACTCACCAACGAGCAGCGTGTTGTGCGCACCGAATTCGTTGTATGCATATAGATAGATGTATACAGAGGTATTCATCTGCATCTGTATTCATCTCATGAAGTTCGTTGAATTGGCCACGGTAACTGTAAGGCAACACCGCCTGATCTCGGGGGCCCATACCGCTGACACGGCAGCGTGGCCTCTTTGGCACGTTGCCTGCAGTGGCCGAAAGCTCGCGGGTGTTACATAAGGTGCCGCATTGCGATTTGCTAGAAGCATCACCCGGCACCAGAATTTGGCCTACTCGGCGCGATGTAATAGCAATTTCATTCTAAGCTAAAGGTGGCCTGTTATTTGCATATATGAAATTATCGGTTCATTAAAACAAGGTTTTCAATGCATGTTGATATGGTCATTTCAATGGCAACTACGATTACTTCGCTATACCATTCGTTTGCTATACAGACGTTCGAATATGTCTGCCCATATTTTACCAGAACCTCCCGAATGGAACAAGCGTATGCTTGCAAGAGAAGCGTTTTGCAATGCTGGATTATGAATATTAGGTGCAAAGATTATGGTAGAGATTACATGGGAGTATCACTCCAACCGGAACTATCTAGATTAAATTGCCATATGCACTGAAAATTACATGCAACGAATAATAAAAGACCTCGGCCACGATAATTTACCACTTCCTTCCCTTCGATTCTTTACCTGTCATACATGGCTCATTGCCGGCAAATCCTTCTGATAACGTAAGTGGAGCGCCGTTCGTACTATATGTGTGAAGTTTGTGAAGAAAGATAATAAGAATAGAATCACTAGATTTATTCAGGTCTGAGCCTGCAAGATCTAAGGATAGGTTTGAATAATAACACGCAGAAAGCGAAAGTAACGTTCAGCAACTTGGAAAAGTAAGAATTTTTTCAGAGCTCCTTGCTTCAAAGAAAACATTTCTCTAAGCTCATCCGTCACAGGGGATCTACAAACTTGTTGGAGGAGGTACGGTGTCGACTCGGATGACACCAGGCGATCCCTGTATCGGGATACGCACATCCGGATGCCAGATGCCGGCGTAGGAGACAAGACCGAAGTGACTCCTCTTGGCTCCCTGATCTGCGAGACGCCTAGCCGAAGGACCGAATCCTTGCGGGCGGAGCCTTCAATGCTAGCTGCCACCAAGACGGGCCTGCACGGGCATACATCCGCGGGCAGTTACTGCGAAACGGTGCGCCGCTAACGTTGGCTCACGATCCCAAGTACCCAACTCATCACGGCCTTCACGCGCGACAAAAGGACAACACGCCCGAACTCACATGTGCAACTAACGGACTTTTGAAAGTGTGACGGCGCGGTCCCGATCATATGCAAGGCCAGTGCCCACTATCCTATCTGGGTGATCGGTTACAACGTGGCAAGTCCGTTCGCAGCAGCAAGCCCTTCGAAGGCCTACCATGTTGCGACTGGGAATTGGCGGGAGAATACTAGGTCTTCCGCTGTGTTGTCTAAAAGGCCGAGGCGACGATATGCGGTCATCATCACCTGTCATTGTGTAGCGAGTGCTGGGTACCCACTTGTCCCATCTCCTTCCTTACTCTCCCCCTTTTCCCATCTCCGGATGCTGAGCCGTGATCACTTAGCGGTAGCAGAAAATAGCATCACCGTCCTTTCTCTGAACCACTATATATACCCCATCTGGATCTAGCCAGGCGCAGGTGCGTCAGGCAAAAAAAAGTAACGTAGAAAAATGGCCGCAACAGGGACCTTTTTCGGGATGGCTTCATGAGCTATAACAGGAAAACATCGTTCATCGATTAGCTATTCTGCTCTGCACGCCAGTCAACAAGATGTCTGGAGGTGAAAGAGCGTCTATCAACGACCGACGAACACCTACT
Organism: Dermacentor silvarum; assembly: GCF_013339745.2. NCBI lineage: Eukaryota > Metazoa > Arthropoda > Arachnida > Ixodida > Ixodidae > Dermacentor > Dermacentor silvarum. The sequence continues at coordinate 370,312,192 of NC_051154.1, read as the reverse complement.
CAATTTGGGGGATAGCAGGGCACGGCTTAAGCAGTCGCTTCTACAAGGTGGTAGGCGCTCTCCATTCCTGCTGCGAAGACGAAATAAAACAGGCCATGCACTCCACTAAGCCAAACATGTAGCTATCAGGGGACCGATGGAAGTGCGCCTCATGTACTGCGGCTCATTCGATGAAAGTATACCGGCCTGCGAAAGCGGTGGTGGTACGCATACAGGATATGGCAGACATTCCAAAGTCTGTCGACCAACATTGCCAGCAACGTGATTGCCGCCGAGCCCCGAACAGGGTGCGGCTTGTGTCGATAGGCTACTTGGCTAGGGGGACACTAGCAGCAAGAAAATTATAAACGATTATTTTGATATACGACTAAAATATGTTAATTTCCTTTCCATTTTAATATACTTTAGGGTGCTTGTTCTAATTGCGAAATTGAAGACGAGGAGGAGTAATGTCATGTAGCTTAGCAGAAATCCCAGACTAGCACTTGGAGTTATCCTACTTTAAAGAGAAACTGAAGATAAAAATGGCTTGAGCTGTATCACAGGTATACTGGGTGTTCATTTTAAACCATAAGGAATTTTTGAGGATTGCCCGTGGCAGATAGCATGATTCTAGTCATTGAGCTGGATTACGCAGTGAGGCGGACATTATTTCCACAGAACATTGAAAGGCACAGTCTACTAATTAACCGACATTTCCCAAATAAATTTTATTTACTTCAGGGCACATATTGCAACTGAAATTGTAACCGGTGGGTTCTCAAGTCGTATCTACTTGAAACGAGCTTTCAGGATGACATTATAGTTTAGATATATTCATTTACAAAGTGTGTGACAAAATACCTGGACGCTGGAGTTGCTTTTGCGTTTCAATGCATAAAACGGCGGTTTGTTAAAAAAGTAATTATAACAGTAGTGCACTTTTGTCGCAAGTTTCACGGCGTACGTATCTATCGAAAATCGTGCGATTCTTCGAATTCGTACCAAGTCGATACACTTTGTTCACTCACCGGCTAGAATTAGTGAACTACCATATGTACCGTAAATTAATTAATTAAAAACAGGAATTTCTTTAAATTAGTCAGTTATTAATTTCAATTTCCCTTGTGAGTAAAGTCTGCCGCGTCACGTAATCTAGCTCGAGGACTACAACTCTGCTATCTGCCACAGGTGAAAAAAGGACACGCAGTTTACGGCGGTGGTCATTTTTACATTTTATTGAATTTTTATGAATTGCTTGTTGCAGATTACCTAAGTCGCTTCCTTGATCAGGGTTATTCAAAGAGGCGCACATTACTTGCCAGAGAAAGCAAAACACATATGCAACTGATTACCAGAAATTCCCTAATTCATTACTTATCGATTTTCTTTATGGCAGATATGGGAATTTACGAATTGTAACCAGTGAGTTTGCAAGGCGCATCCACAAGGAATCAATTTCCAGAAGGACACTACTTTGGAGATATGCGCCATCAAACTCGCCACAAAAATGCAATGTTCCCACTTACGTTTTTTAAATGCTCTTTCGTGCATTGAAGTACAAAAGTAACTGGAACGCCTACGTATTTCAACCCACACTTTCGGAAATAGGATCTCGAAACTGGTGTCATCCTGGGAATTCATTTCAAGTGGATACGTCGAGCAACCTTACCGGCTACAATTCGTAAATTGCAATATATGCCGAAAATTCAAGTGAATTTTCGCTTATTAGTTTAATATTGTTTCGATTTCCCGTGTGAGTAATGTCTGCCGCGTCGAGTAGTCCAGTTCGAGTACTACAATTACGCTATCTGCCAAAGGTGATTTTTGAAAAATTCCTAAAATATAAAAATTGCCACCCCGTACATAGCCTTCCCCAATACAAAGAACCACTCCTATCGCAAGCAGACGCCTTGTGAAGCCAGATAAGACGCAACAGCGCAAGGCGGATGGCGACGCTGCTTTGAAATTGCCGCATGAGCTCGCCGTCACGTCACGGAATTTGATGGCGTCTGCTCGGGCCTATTCAAAATTTTATCGCTAAGAATTGCACTACATCGCATTCTAAAAGGGCCGAAGACTGAACTTGGGAAGGTTCAAGAGCATTTACGGAACCACAACGGCCGCAATGCGAAAAAAAGATACGTTGCAATCCGTGACGTTACACTGACGTATACCAGCGCAGAGGCATTGCTGAGAAATTCAGAAATAAGTTTTTCACCCTCATTTTCTGTTCTAATAATCAACCTGCATACAGGGTGTCTCATTTTAGATGCGCCAAATTTTTAAACATTGCCTGTGGCAGATAGCAGAAATTACAATCCTTGATCTAAACTACTCGATGAGGCGGCCATTACTTCCACGAGAAATCAAAACGCCTAATTGAATAAATAACATAATTACGCTGATTGACTTTTTAATTATTGCTTTACGGCACATCTTTTAATCTACGAATAATAGCCGCTTAGTTCGCAAGGTGTATCTACTTGGAACGAATTCTAAGGACTGAACCAGTTTCGAGATATTAATTTTCAAAGTGTCCGACGAAGTGTATCAGCGTTCCAGTTTACTTTTTCAGGAAAACGCTGTTTTAAGGATTGAAGCACAAAGTTAACTGAAACGCCCATGCATTTCGTCGGACACTTTGAAAATGAATATCTCGAAACTGATTCAGTCCTGAGAATTCGTTCCAAATGAATACGCCTTGCGAACTCAGCGGCTATAATTTGTAGATTGAAAGATGTGCCGTAAAATAATTTCTTAAAAAGTTTATTAGCGTAGTTGTGTTAATTATCCAATTAGGCTTTTTGATTTCTCGTGGAAGTAATGGCCGCCTCATCGGGTAGGCCTCATCAAGGATTATAATTGTGCTATCTACCACAGGCAATTTTTAAAAATTTGGTGCAGCTAAAATGAAACGCCGTGTATATTAACGCGAAATCAAAGAAAGTGGTGTTTTTCAAGCATACTTTATCAATCTAAATTGGAATCAGCGTTTATCTTCAGCGTCCCTTTAAAGTGTTCTACGAAATTCGTTGGCGTGCAACTTACCATTTTCCAAAAAGTGTCCATCTAAAAGGTCGGGACCTTCTTAACTGGAAGGCCGAGGCATTCTTCAAAAGCAAATATGTGGACGGATATCTACAATGTGGTAATATAGTCTTGGGATTGCTGCTAAACAGGCGTTACATCACTACTCGATACTCCGCTTCAATTTCAAATTAAGTTATTAATAAAACGTTCATTAGCGTATTTTATTTATTTGGCGAATTAATCGCTGAATTCTTTCTTGTTGCTAGTGTCCACCTACTACGTAGCCTATCTGGAAAAACAGCAGTGGGCCCAGATATGACACGTTCTTTTTTAAAAGTGTTTCACACCAAAAGAAACACCTGGTATAACGAAACTACAAATTGTGGACACAAGTTTACCTCAAGTTACATTACATTTGAACACCTACGTGCTTCCAGTACGCAATGCACTAGGCTTTGGTCGCGTATGCAAGCCGTGTGCTGGTTGCAAATCACTCCGCTCGTTTGGTTGTAAACCGGTTCAGATCCGTGACGCCTTCCTTGTGGCAAAGGTCACATTTGCCGATAAACGCATGAGACTGAATGCTACATTGAATTACATAGCACATACCTTTACGCCGTTTTATATACGCAGTGCAATATTGTTGTTGTTTTTTTTCTCTTTTTTTGTGAATGCGGCCAGTTAAAGCAAAACTAAATGTGGGGTTTAACATCGCAGAACTGCACGGTTTGTTATGAGGGACGTCGTGGTGGAGGACTCTAGGTTAATTTTGACCATTTCCGTTTCCTTAAATGCCAACTGCAACAAAAGTTCAATTTGACTAAATATGTAATGAATTAGTACGTACCACTGAAGCAATGTTGGCAAAGCTGCAGGGCTGGAAATTGCGTACTTTCCTTCCTAGAAGCCTTTAAACGCCTACTGTATTTACTAGAATCTAACGCCCACTTTTTTTCCTATAAGACAGGTCCGAAAATTGTGTGCGCGTTAGAATCGAGTACGACCCTAAATCTGCGTTACCATATAGCCGTCAGCATTTCAAAATGGCCGCCTCGCACACGCTTCGAGCCTAGCTACACTCTAGCCTAGCTGCCATCGAGTTAATATAACATACTCTAGAAGAAAAGCTCCCCATAGCGTAGAGCTAGTATACTGACTCTAGAGGAAAAGGTGGGCGAAAAAGTGATAAAACCATAGGCGCGCCGCCATGTTGCTACGACTGATTTTTGTAACACTAAAAATATTCAAAATATTATGCAAAAGCAAGCACTAGCACGTAGCACGTAGGCACGGACAACGTTTGAACTTAATTCCGTATATCTTTCAGAAAGATCTGATGGCAATTTAGAAAATTTTGATGTAAAATTTATGGCGTCTAAAAGACGGCGTTTGCAGGCGCCTTAACTAGATGGCGCTACCATACTGACGGAGGCTCGGGATCGCGTTGATTGCGCGCCTCGTCTGAATCGCAACTGGGCGTCTGCGCCTGCGCGTCCGCACAGAGTAGCAACAAGGCGGCGCCCTTGCGGTTCCCGATTTCAATACATGGGCACTGTGGGGAGTTCTTCCTCTAGAGCAGGGGTTCTCAAGCAGGTTCGTTCCAGGGAACCCTGATAAGCTCCATGATGCGCCAAGGAACCCCCCCCCCCCAGTTAACCGAATTAAAATGTCCTAATTAACCAAATGTTGAATTATCGAGGGTATCAAGAAAACAATAAACAAATGCTTAACTACATCAACACGCTTTTATTTACTCAATGAATCAGCAAATTCTGTTTATATTTATGTAGCACAAGACCAGTGCAGAAGCTGAAATTCTCGTCATCTCATGACTGATTTGCGCTAGCAGCGGCGAAGGCCTCGCGCGCGTACATCCCGATTATTTTTTCGCCAGTCAGCTGCTCGCCAACAAATTGTCCGCCCATCGCGATGTAGCCGGGGCTCTTAATCTTCGACAGCTTTAAACTACTGCTTGCCGCAACCGCTGCGCACGAAACCGCGGCCGCTATCGTCGCGATCATGGACGGCGACCTTGCGGTTCAGAAGGCAGGCAGGCGGCCGGCGCACGCACCAAGTCAAAACGAAACTACCGTTCGCTGCAACAAGTCCGGACGAAACCGCGGCCGTTATCGACGCGATCATGGACGGCGACCTTGCGGTTCAGAAGGCAGGCGGCCGACGCACGCACGAAGTCAAAACGAAACTACCATTCGCTGCAAGAAGTGCGGACGAAACCGCGGTCGCTGTCGACGCTACCATGGTTGGTGACTACGCATTTGTGAAGGCACGCAGCCAACGCGCGCACCGAGTGAAAACGAAACTACTGTTTGCCTCAGCTGCTGTGGACGAAACTGCAGTGGTTATCGATGCGATCATGGATGGCAACTACGCACTTATGAAGGCACGCGGCATGCCGCCAACGCGGTGTTACGCGCGGTGATAAACGCAAGAATAAAGTCTTAAGGGCGCAATTAGGCACGAAGCGCTCCGGCGTTGCTGTCAATCACGTGCCGCGCACGCTTGCCACTGAGGACCATGGCGATGCGGACTGCGCCGCTTCGTTTCGGTTGGACGCTAGCGCCGTTCTTGCTCTTCTGCGGCGCATATTTGCGATGCTCTGTGCATTTTTTTTCTTCATTTTTTTTAATTCCTCCAACGTATACGTCAGTGTGCACGCAATCGGCACCTATGCTATCTACAAACGGCAGAAATGCGCATATTGGTAAATTACGGCCTCCGAGATTTAAGTACAAAAGCTTAGGCGTAATGCCCGTTTTCGTAGGTTGGGTAGCTACAAGCAGCTTGCGAATTTATTACTCAGTTCGCGCGTTGCCGTTACGCGCTGTGAGTGGTTTTGGACACTCGGGTGTGAGTAACGGAGGTTCTGTAGAGCTAGAGTATGATATTAACTCTATGCCGTATAGCGCCTATGTATTGAAATCGGGAACCGCGAGGACGCCGCCATGTTGCTACTCTGTGCAGGCGCGCAGGTGCAGACGACGAGTTGCGATTCAGACGAGGCGCGCAATCAACGCGATCCCGAGCCTCCGTCAGTATGGTAGCGCCATCTAGTTAAGGCTCCTGCAAACGCAGCCTTTTAGACCCTGTAAATTTTACATCAAAATTTCCTAAATAGCCATTCGATCTTTCTGAAAATATACGGATATAACTTCAAAACGTTGTCCGTAGCTATGTGCTACGTGTAAGTGCTTGTTTTTGCATAATATTTTGAATATTTTTAGTGTTACAAAAATGAGTCGTAGCAACATGGCGGCGCCTATGGGGTTCCCACTTTTTTCGCCCAGCTTTTCCTCTAGAGTCAGTATACTAGAGGCTCTATTCTCGACACGCATGGCGGCTGCACGGCCGCCATTATCCGCCATCTTGACTCTCTCATTGGCTGTCGAGAGGTCACGTGTTTTGAAATTTCTGCCGGGAAACGGAAGTTTTGCAAATTTTCGTTTTCATCAGAATGACGAAACGTGGCGTAGAGCTGCAAATTTTATCGACTAATATTTTTTGTGGTCCTTGGCACCTAAATTGCGACTTTAGCGCTTTAAAAAGAAAGTGGACGGTAGCGTGCAGAAACCCGTGCAATGCATCTGCAATTTCGCGATTATGTGGTGGCGTTCCAACATAGCCGGCATGTCAGCTTGTTGATTGGCTGAAGGAATATCCCGTGAAGAGCGTCACAGGAAGGGCCGTTTCGTAAACGTCAATTTGACGTTGCGTGACGTTGCGCTGGGCCGCCATTGCAGAGATTTTCCCCCATAATTTGTGGTGCGACGAGCCGCGCGAATTATGGTAATGAGCGGCCATCTCAATGGAGGTCGAGAGGCATGCGTATCGCCGCATTTTCCCTGTCATTTGGCGCCATGAAAATCTTTTGTTCACAACGCGTGCTCAAAGCATTTGCATTGCTCTCAGGTGGTGTTGGCATTTGTGTTTTGAACCATCATTTTTATTAAAAACACGTTTATTTTAAATAATATTAGTTGAAACTAGCAAACCTCCTGCGAAATTTTGCACTCTTCACTATTGCGTTTGTATTGTAATCAATAATAATGACTTTTCGCGTCATCAAAAGCTATGACAACGGCGACGTTTTAATTTATAAAAAGAAATGTACGCAAGGCGGTGCCTTGAAGTTTCCTCCACTGATCTGTGTAGAGAGATCAGTGGTTTCCTCTCGAAATGCGACAAAGAAGCGAAGTTAACAAGAGATGGCCGCGCCGGCGCTTGCGTCGCGCAAGTGGATACCTGTGGCGCGCACAACGCTATCGATGATATACGGCCGCTTCTCTGCCAGACGAGTCGGGTGAGTAAATTGCGTTTCACGAGACAGTGATAACGCGGCATAGAGCATACGCTCTACACCACTGGTAGGTCGCGTATGTTGTCTCAAGGTAGAAAGCCAGTGCGTGGGCGCCTATATACGATGACTCATTCCGTTTCCCGAGGACACGCATCCTAGCTAATGAAGCAGACGACAGCTTGTGCGCATGCAGACGACGGAAGCGAGAAACGAATTTGATGGAATAATCGTACGCTTTGAGCTAGCTGCTTTATTTTTACTGGGGAGGAAAACTGTTTTCCTTATAAAGAACGCTAGGTTGAATGCCTACATTACAGTTCCTTAGGCTAAATGTCAAATTTGCGTCACGTTACGAAAGAAAATTGGCAGCGTCTCCTGCGCCGCGCGGCACTCCGAACGAGTCCACACAGAAACGGCTCCAGCAACGAACGGAAGTGACGTAACTTTAATAAATTAACTAAAACAATCGAAATATATCAAATCTTACTAGAAAATTTGTTGCACTTGCATCGATATGAAAAAAAAAGTTGTCTTACGCGTTAATTTGTAAGCGTCACGCCTACGTCACGCCTCGAAGCAAATGGCGGAATATCCTGAGTAGAGCATTGCACGGGCCGTTTTTTGCGGCCCGGGCCTGGCCCGGGCCCGGAAATAACCTACGTTACCCGCCCGGCCCGGCCCGCCACCCCTTTACCTTAAGCCCGAGCCCGGCCCGAGCCCGACTCGAAACCGGACCGATCCCAGCCCGAGACCGAAAAATACATGTTTTTCAGAGTTGAGCAGCCCGAGAATAACTCGCAGAAAGCCCGAGCCCGGCCCGGGCCCGCGTCAAAAAACCCGAGCCCGGCCCGGGCCCGGGTCAAAAAGCACACGCCGTGCCCGAGCCCGGCCCGAGCCCGTGAAAAAACTCCTCTACCCCGCCCGGCCCGGCCCACGGGCCGGGCCGGGCCCGGGCTTTCGGGTAAGCCCGAGCCCGTGCAGTGCTCTAATCCTAAGTAGCCGCTTAGCTCTATGCTAGCGGCCGTAGCTTCCTCCTTGTACTGCAGTGCACGTGCTTAGGCATTAGTCTACCGTCTGTCTTCCCGTTTTCTGCGTCTGCTCTATCACTATAAAGTGCCGAGTTCATCATGATGCCGCATTTAAAATGAAAGTGCTCATGTGTGCGAAGACGGACGGAAATTGGGCCGCATCACGGGCGTTCGGAGAATCCGAAAGTTGAGTGCGGGACTGGCGCAAACAGAAGAAGATTTTCGCCAGCAAAGCAACGCGGAAATGTTTCAGCGCACGGAAGTAGGGCGTATTCTGCGACGATCCACTTCGGCGATACAATCGGCCTATCTTGAAAGCGATCTGCGACGTGGACAGCCTGCCGCGCGCTGTGTTTTCGCCAGGTCGCGTTGAAACTACTCAAGCGAGAGGCATGCTAGCACGAAGTAGAGTGTACTAGAATACGGTCGAGTGGATCGAGCGGCTGGGGCGGCGCCTGCTTTGCAGTGAGGCGCCCGACGTGGACAAATACAAATACTATTCAGAATTCGTAATTCAGACAGCTAAACGTCCATCATCTAGTCCCTGGTGGAACAATGACTGCTCACGAGTTTATCGCAGAAGAAAAGCTGCTTGGAAAAAACTTCTACATAATCAGAGCCCACAAAATTGGAAAGATTATCAATTTATTTCGGCAACCTTCAAACGCACTGACAAACACGCAAAAGATGAGTACGATAAAAAACATTTTGATTATCTATCTGAATCCAAAAACAAACATGCTTTATTTTATTTCCTTCGATCTAGAAACAGACTCCCACTGAGCGTTAATGTAGACTCAATTGTCTATACCGCACAGGAAATGCAGGAGTCCTTAGACCTATTGGCTAAAGGATTGGAGAGCCGGTTCACAACGCGTCTTCAAAATTCTGTTCTTACTCCTACATTCTCGGACTACAAAGAGATATCCTATTCGGAACTAGCACAGGTCATGTTACGGTTACCAACTACAGCGCCTGGCCCGGATGGAATAACAAATGCAATGTTAAAAATTTTCTTCCAAGAAGCCCCACGTGAGCTTCTGAAGTTGCTAAATTAATCTATTAGCAATGCATGGATTCCACATGAATAGAAGATCGCCAAAATTATTCCGTTACTTAAAAAGCAAGGGGCAGGGTATACTATCGACAACATCAGACCAATTGCGTTGACATCTAACATAGCAAAACTTATTGAAAGAGTGCTTCACGGGGATATAATGAAGTTTATTGATGAAAATGAATTGTTGAGTCCTTGTCAAATTGGATTTAGACCTGGCTATTCAATATGGCACGCGCATGTAGACCTTGGAAGTCGCATTAACATCGCCAGACAGAAAAAACAATATGCGGCGTTAGTTACTTTAGATATATGTAAAGCCTATGACAGCATTGAACATGCAATTTTAACAAATCGGTTACAGGGCCATGGCTTTCCAGGATATATTGTAGCATGGGTGCATGAATTTTTGAAAGACAGGGAATTCTTTTGTATTCGAAGCGGCTATTCATCTGGTAAACACAAGCAAACAAGAGGTGTGCCTCAGGGATCGGTACTTTCACCAATATTATTTAATATTTTACTGAGCGGAATCCCCGTTCACCCAGGTGTCAGTACCTACGTTTATGCTGCCGACATTGCCTTTTTTGGTATGGCTAGTGACCTATACTCCCTTTACGAAATTTTGAAGTCCTATCTAAAGAAACTGGAAGGCTGGCTGGATAGCTTACACCTAAACCTGAATGCTAAAAAGTGTGCTATCCTTGTTTTTCCCGTTAAAGACCCAGTATACATATCGCTTAACTATCATCTCGAAGATATCCCACAAGTACAGTCACTGAAGTACCTTGGAGTTATCTATAACGGAAATCTTAACTGGCGGCCGCATATTGAATATCTTGCAACAAAAGGAGCTCGTACAATGGGCATTTTGCGCAAGTTAAGCAATCGAAGAACAGGTATGCGAAGAAAATCCCTTTTGATGGTATATAAAATGTACGTTCGTCCAGTATTAGAATTTGGCTGTGTTTTATTCTCAGGTGTTCCGTCATACAAGCTTCGACCGCTAGTTTTATTAGAGCGAGAGGCGCTACGTCTGTGCTTAGGCCTTCGAAAATACGGTTGCAAATGCCGTATTATATCTGGAAGCGAGAATCCCACCTATTATATGCCGATTTCACCTTCTGACCGTTCAGACTTTCTTACGACTATATGAATCACCATTAAGCCGTCCTCAAATAATTTTCATCTCCGATCCACAATTATTTTTTCCCGTTCATTGGCCCAGGTTTCATACACCACAGATTATATTTGTGCAAAAATTACTTGAACCACTAAATGTGCAAATTCGCGACGTGCTTCCTAACAATACTCATTCAAATTACCTGGATATCAGGTTCGACGATATTTTCCCAAACCACGCAAACCTACTACCTTACAGCATCTTAAACGCCATGTTACAAGACCACCTAAGCTCCCTAGGAACAAATATCATTGCAACAGATGCATCACAGAGCGAGGAAAAGACTGGTATTGGGATATTTTGTCCTGCACTCGACTGGTCTTTTTCTTTAAGATTGCCCGATTTTGTGCCTATTTTTCTGGCCGAGTTTTTAGCAGTAATCCTAGCTTTACGTAAATTAGACCAAACGACTACAACAGCTGCTATCCTTACTGACTCCCTTTCTGTTTGCTCTTCCCTTACCGCCACTAATGATTCACCTATGCTAAAACTATTTTACTTGCTAGTTCCTGTCCATGTGCAATGTGTTCATTTGATTTGGGTACCTGGTCATAAAGGGTTGTTCTTAAATGAAACTGCCGATTCACTGGCAAAGACCTCACTTTCCGGCCCTGTTCTTCCCATTCTACCAGTGACTGCCCACATCACGGCGGCTAGATTTCGGATGCGATCAATTAGAAAAGCCTTATCAAACCCAGTTCTGACTGCTTCTCCAGATTATAAGCACCTGATATTTCCCTGGCGTAGCGAATCCTGTAACACAAAGATGCTTGAGGTCTCTCTCACCAAATTACGTTGCCGTATACCCTCCCTAAATTTCTACTTACACAGGTCGGGTTTGGTTCCCTCCCCCCTCTGCCCGTTTTGTAATGAGGAAGAGACGATACACCACTTTCTTCTATCTTGTCGCCGCTTTACTGCGGCAAGAAAACGATTGTTGGAAATACCTTTTCGAAGGCTTGGCCTGGACTTAACAGAACCTAATATTCTTTCGTTCGGGGCGTCCACTTTGGGATTCAGCCACAGGGATGCTTGCTTCGCCGTCCAAACGTTCCTTACAGACTCCAAACGAATACCCTGCTAAATTCTATCCTTTTTTTTGTACTTTCCAATTAATGATTACTCATTCGATATGACTTTCTTGATTTACTTTAACATATAACTCTACGCTGTTCAATACTAATTTCATAGATATTCGGAAATGTATCCTCCATATTAATTTGGAATAATCCACCCATTTCTTGGCCAATCGCCCTCCGTGGGTAGGAGCCACAGGCGTGATAGGCTACAACAACAACAACAACGCAAAATTTCATGATTTATTATCCACACAACCTATGTAATCGTATTAACTACCAGCTCACCTTTCCTTTTGTTTCAATCATGCTTTGTTTTTCAACTTTGCTTCTCTGTACAAAGTGTTCTTGAATTGTATTTCGCTCCGCGTGTTTATACTGTGCAACTTGCTTTTTTTAGTAGTCTTTGTGATTACTGTTTAACCATGTGTACCCTGTTGCTATTTATTCACTGCATGACTTCTCACCTGTTCTCAAATTTTTATTCTGATCACTGACCAATTATAATGTATTTTGTATATGTATTCGCCCCCCTTATGTAATACCTCAAGCAGGGGCCTTTAAGGGAATAATAAATGATGACGATGATGATGAAAGCCCAGGGACAGCGTAACAGACGCACGCTAACAGGCAAAAATGGAGTCGCAATATGTCCAAACTTACGTTTTCAAAATAGGGCGAGTACACGCACTTCTTTATTGCTTAATAAATTCATCTTCAAAACCTGCACATGTAAGGTAGGCCTCATGCGTTCAGCTAAAACACACACATCTGTTAATATAAATACGAATAATATTCAACGGGTTCGTCGATTACATTCATTATTCATGATGTAGGCATTCAGAATTAGCCCCTGGGTGTGTGCCCATTCTTAAGCAGTCCTAGAGAATGGTATGTTCCACTATGAAAGAGGGGGTTTAGAAGCCTTAATTGTATTCGTGCATATGTGGCAATGTGACAGACAAGGTCACTATAATCAAAAGCATGTTTTGTTGATTTACACACATAACTCATATTTAAAGACTACATTCCACGTCCTCTTTGATTTTCAATTTTATTCTCTTCTACATGTTGCCTACTGCACAATTCACTGTGTACGTGCTAATGATTATGGAGACTCGTGTGGGTGGGAGAACATCGATACAGCCGAAGCAGGTGTTGTGTGCACCTATGGTCGTCATTTATCGCATGCGACCGAAGCGGATCACGTGTTCGCACAAGGTACCAATGCAATCAAACTCCACCTTTACAATTTAATACTTTATCACTGATGGTCGTCGTCTTCGTATTCTACATACACCATCTTCCCAGACACATCCCTAGTTATAATTATAGGTCAAATCTTGTCCACCAAATGACTAAAATTTACTATGCCTAATAATAAACATGATTTTAATGTTGCGTAGAAACTTGAAAACACCCACTCAAAGATGACCCCATCAGCCTTTATGTAGCATAATATAGCCATACCAAATAAAGGTTCGTTTCGCTTTGCATAGATTCAAAATGTGTACGTTTGATCTGCATAATTTTTTTTCATAAGACTGTTTTGTGGCAAAATTTGTTCGTAGAATATGGCTTTGGGAATTACGCTCTGAATACCAGGCATGCGTAATGGGGAAGTCCCGATTAATTTGACAACCTGGGGTTCTTCATTGTGCACCGAAATCAAAGTACATGAGCTTTTTTGCATTTGGCCCCCGTCGAAATGCGGCCGCCATGGCCGGGTTCAAACCAGTGACACGGCCATAGCCTAAGAACAATGCCATTGTTCTATTTAGAGTTCTTTTAAGAACTCTACATAAAAATTTCGACGATTACTTCATCGATACGACAGTCAAAGACGCTTACCTAAGTTATACACTCCGTTCCAAAGCATCCTTCATTAGGAACACCAACTCAAATAAAATAGAGGAAGTGTTGTTTACCAGTGTTATCAGATACAAGGAAACACTCACTTCTACGATGAGTGATCAAATAAATGCCTCTGGTCTAGGGATCATCATTTTAGCAATCCGTATAATAGACTCATCAGGAGGCTCGGTAGGATTCAGTGCTTCGTGCTGCTGAAATTACACCATGAACTTAAACCCACTCGCCCACATCGCTATTCTTATTCAGTAGGATAGTTTCTCTTGGCAGACTGAAACATAGCCGACGAAATGGCTTACTCGCCAAAGAAACACATGAAAAAACAAAAACTGTATTTTCACAACATACAAAATTTGAATTGAGATAAATATGACACATCAGTAGTGAAAATTACCCATGAAATCGGTACCGGTGGCTTCAAAAAATTACTCGTTGACGACCAAGCCAAAATGCTTCCAAACGCGGGAACGCCCATATTTCTAGTTATTCACTGTTAGGGCCAGTGATAGATGTGAGGAGACTAGCTAGCAGCACTTGTCGTGACCGTTCGGGATCAGCCTCAGGGGTGAACGCAAGAATTTTGGCTGACCCGTGCGCAGACCAGCCTGCAGTCGTCTAGTCGGGGCTTGGGTCCAGGGTAGGCAGTGTTGCTTATATCCATCTGGTCAAAACGGCCGGGAAACCGCGAGGCCACCTGCCCAACTAAAATAGCTTAGTAAACGCGGCAGCAACAGCCACTTGGAGAGCCTGATGCTTTTCTGCCGCGATAGCCGGAACCCTGTGCAGCCACGAACAGCCAACGCTGCTGCAATGCTGAGCGAGCCGAGCAGTGTGTTGTCACCATTGGGTGGCATTCTGAGACATCACTGCCGTGCTGCTGGCTACTCTGAGCAGTGGCATCCTGCAAAGACAAGACAGATATGGTTGCGTGATTGTAGCACTAATGAAGAGATATGAATCGGCAGCTGCACTTGTTGATTCTGCCTATCATACGCAAGAGGTTGATAAAGCATTGACACCAACGCAACACGTTGAAACCTAGCAAACTGTGGTGTACTTAGAGTAAGCACAGCGAATTCAACAGTTTTTTTTTTCTTCGAGCACTAAACAGAAGAACTGAAAGTTGGCGATTCCTTATTGCAGACAGACAACGGACAGAAACGAAGGCGAAACAATGTTGTGTGTTTTTCGAGACATGAGTGGTGATAAGAGGCATATGCACAAAGAAAGTATATAATTTTTACCACGAAACCGTTTACATTTCTTATAAAACTTAATTTGGATACTCTGAAGAAACCTTTCCTAAGGAACACCTCTAGCGTTAATAAATTTGTGCTGAAATGAAATGTGTTAGCCTGAAATTTGTTTTGTAATTACTAAATGATGTCCGCATCCATTACATGAATCGTCAATACATGACGAAGCTCGCTGCTAACCTCTGAAGTGAAATCAACTGACAGCATTTCGGGTGGTGGCTCTTTGTCTCCTTTTCCTTATTCGCGTTTATCTTCTTTGCATGATATGCTACTAGCCTGAGCTAAAGGGTTGTCATATAAACCCATGCTCGCATGTATAGCAGAAAAATGCTGGCTCTCCCGTAAGCGAGAGCACATGTAAGCATGAAATGGCTACCAGCAAAGCAGATTGGCACCGCGACGCAGGCCTGAAAGCTTACTGAGCTGAAATAAACCTGTTTTCAACTGAACTTCGCTGCAAGTTTCCTCTCAGCTAAACAACCATTTGCAGTGCGCCAGACGCTGTGCTGCAAGGCTCGTCTCAGCCAAACAACCATCCGCAGTGCGCCACATGCTGCCCAGCCTGGTCAAGCAGTGTGGCATCATCTCTCGAAAGAGACGGCGCAAAACCCGCGCTGTGGAACTCACGGACCGCTGGCATTGAAAAAAGCATAGTCAACCCTGTCTGAGTGCCAAAAGATTGCTGATGATGATGTGTGGTGTTTTATGGCGCATGGGCCAGTTATGGCCAAAGAGCGCCGTGCCAGTGTTTGTGAGTTTGCATTGGAGCGATGAATTCTGAAAAGCAGATGAGCGTGGCTGTAAAGGGGCCTAAAAATAATCGCTGTAAAGTGCATAAAATATACATGTAAGATCATGGCAATTACTAATGAGGTGTACTATGAAATGAAGAATGCATTGAGAAAGAATGACCCAATATTTAAAATATTTAGGATGCAATAATTGACAAGAAGCACTACTGCCTAAACAGAGCCCTTGAACCACAAGGGCCTGGAGGCATGTGCTATAAGAAACTACTATTACAGCGGCATCCTCTGGAGAGAGGATGCACTATGAACTTATTGGGCTAATGACATGCAGGACCACCTCGTTCAAGAAATTGGCAACTGCTTTGGCATTAAAAAGCGGTTCTTCACCAAGAAACATAATGGGATGAAGAGGGACATGATATCGGTAGGCTTGTGGAAAATATTTCCTTCTCTCTGTTTTGGCTTCCCGACACTCCAGGAGGACGTGGAGGACGGTCAGCCTCTCACCACATCTACCACAAGTTGGTGGTTCATTGCCAGTCAGCAAAAAACTGTGGGTGCCATATGTATGCCCTATTCTTAGACGACAGAACTGGACATCAGTTCGTCGTGTTTTCGTTACGGGGGGCCAGAAACCTAACTGTGGTTTAATCAAGTGAAGCTTATTATTTTTTTCAGCATCCCAGAAGTGCTGCCCGTGGGCTCGCAGTTTCCTTCACAAAAAAGGCTTCAGATCTGTGGGAGGAATAGCAGCGGCAGAATTAATAGTTTGCGATGTAGTTGATGTGGCTAACTGGTCTGCAAACTCATTACCCTCAATGCCTCTATGGCCAGGCACCCAGCATATAATCACATGCTGGTTAGATATATACACTCTGCATAAAATGGAATAGAGCTCAGTAAGTACAGGGTTTCTGTGTTTACACAGCAACTGCAATGCTTTCACAACAATTTGGGAGTCTGTAAATATGATAGTCTTTTGAAGTTTTGATTTCATTATATACTTCACTGCCAATAATAGTGCGTAGGCCTCAGCTGTAAAGATACTTGTCTCCGGGTGCAGTACACCAGATTCCGAAAATGATGGGCCGATGGCTGCATAAGATACCCCGGCATGTGACTTGGAAGCGTCTGTGTGAAAATCTGTACATGAATAATTAGATTGGAGTTCTAGGAAATGCATTTTAATGTGTGCCTCTGGTGCATGTTTCGTTACTTCTATAAATGATGTGTCACAATCTATGAGCTGCCACTACCACGGAGGTAACAGTTTCACTGGAGCCATAGGACGATGATCAAGCAGCGGAACACCCATTTCCTCACTAAGATTCCTCACACGCAAAAAGAATGGCTTTCTCGCTGCAGCTCGGTTATAAAAGAGTGTGGCAGCAGTCACATCGTTTATTGTTGAATAAGAAGGATGTTCAATATTTGCTTGTACTTTCAGAAAATATTTAAAACTGCTGTATGACCGCGGCAGATGAAGTCACCACTGATTCGACTCTACGTAGAAGCTCTGGATTTGACTTGTCCTGAAAGTACCAGTCACGAGACGGATACCCAAGCGCTGAACGGGGTCTAGTATTTTTAATTCACTTGGCATTGCAGAATTATAAATTATAGACCCATAATCAAGGCGTGAAAGGGCAAGACTTTTATACAACTTAAGCTAACACTTTCGATCACTACCCCAAGTCGTACGCGACAGAAGCTTTAAAAGGTTCATTGTCTTCAGGGATTTTGCCCTTAGATGCTTAAGATGAGGTATAAATGTGAGCTCAGCATCTAAAACAATTCCTAAAAACTTGTGCTCACTGCTCACAGAGAGCGCGTCTCCTTTGATTCCAATACATGGGACAGGCATTACGCCTCTTGTAAGCCTGCTGCTATGGAAGCGCTAGCTAGTTCTTTAGTTGCTGCTCAGAGGGCTTAAGATGGATGTTTTTGTTCAACCTGGTCTCGCCAGGCGTAACGGCTGCGACGAAAGGGAAGAGACAGCTAGCGCATTTTGTCAATGATCGTCGCTTGACCAGCGGAATACAATGGGAGGATTAAGTGCCAGTGGTGGGCGCCCGTCGCGGCGACGGCGCCGAGATTAGGTCGAGGCACAGCTCACGACATGCCGATTATACCTGACACGCGGAGGGCGCGTTGAGCCGGCGGGCACTGAGAAAACGTAGAGGGTGCGTGACGACGCCGGTGGCACCCAAGAGTACACAAAGCTGACCTAAAGAAGAGGGAACATCGGTGCTTCGTTTTATTAACACCCGTGGGTTAATTCTCTCAGGAACTGCGCCTCTGCGCAACAGCCACGACTCTCCGGCAGCACAACCATACGGAATAAGTCCTCACTTGCGTCGGTCACTCACATTAGACACTTCAGTAGTGCTGTTATGCGTTACATTCGAACGGGAACGCCTATTCGGCGTCGTACAGTATATCAATAACTCTTCCATATATATATATATATATATATATATATATATATATATATGGAAGTGTTATTGATATACTGTACCACTTCGCCGAAGTAATATGCATAGCAGGCAAAACCAACATGTATATACATATATATATATATATATATATATATATATATATATGTGTGTGTGTGTGTGTGTGTGTGTGTGCGCGTGTGTTGGTTTTGCCTGCTTTGAATGTTACTTCTGTGAATGAGTTTTCTGTGCAGTATTTACTCATAAGTGTGTTTGTTATGCAAGCACGTGCGCTTATTCCGGTCGGGAGTTCTTTTTCAATTAGTGCATTTACAATGTTTATTTCTTCCCTTGCATATATATCGTGAACATATATGTCCTATGCACTCTTTGATTTAATTACCTAGAAATACATTGGCTACATTGGCCGTATTCTCGGCGTTTCGCAGTGGCCGCAGCACGAGCTGAGCCGTTGCCTAGCAACCGCTGCAGCTCACAGCGCCGCTCGTCGCGCCATCGCCAGAGGGGGAGCTGGTGAAACTGTGTTGCAACAGAGGCGGAGCCGGCGTTGCATCGTATATATAAGGGGTGGCTCTTATTGTTTAGCTTGGTTCTCTCTACGGTTACGTTTTTATCGTTTAGCTTCGTACGTCTGAATGTTTAGGTTTGGTTGTTACCTCTCGTTAAGTTATGGTTACTTTAAATACTAGACATTTTTAAAAGTACGCGTAACGCATTTATTTTGAAAGTCTTCACCTTGTGGTTTCTCAATTACCACAACGACGGCCCGATGGTCGGTGAGACGGGAGGATAAGGGGTTGTCGTCCAGTGACTTGACACGTTTCGGGTGCTATCCTCATCTGAATCTCATCGCCTCGCCGCTTCGTACTTACGACGCTTCTCGAGGCGTGCGGCTCGTTCTTCCTTCGTCTCCTCGGCTCGCTGCCTCCTCTTGGTTTCATTCCGACGACGAAGCCTGACGTCTCTCAGTCTCTCCGACTCACTTTCCATATCTGCCGACGAATCCCACCGATCCACCCCTTCTATATATACAATGCAACGCCGGCTCCGCCTCTGTTGCAACGCAGTTTCACCAGCTCCTCCTCTGACATCATGCCAGATGGCGCGACGAGCGGCGCTGTCAGCTGCAGCGATTGCTATAGCAACGGCTCAGCTCGCAGTGCGGACACAGCGAAACGCCGAGGATACGGCCAATGTAGCTCTCGCTACAAAACAGCCGTTCGCTTGGCTGAAACTACATTTGGTGCCAGCCGTCAAGAGTCATGAGCGCACCAAAGCAACTAAAACATCCACCCATCACATGCATTTTTGACACTGTTGTGAAAATCTGGTTAGCCAGATTTTATAACAGTTATTCAAGGTACAAAAAATTTAGCATTATCGTGAGGTAGAACACGATAGTGCTCAATTTTTGTATTTACTCGATTCTCACGCGCCCTCAATTGTAAAGCGCACCCGTTTTCCGTGACCAAAAAAAAAAAATCCCTTACAGTACCGCGCACCTCATGCTTTCATACAAAAATACAACTTTCGCTTATTTGGAAAGTCTAAAATTTACTCCCGGTGCACGTACTACAGTAGCGATGAATAAAAAAGTCGGTTTCGCTCGAAGGCGACAACATCAATTGCGATAGCAACATTAGTAAACCGCTATACGAAGTACGCGATGTGTCGCCTTTCGGGCGAAACTGCGAATTTTTTTATTCATCGCAACTTTAGTGCACCGGGAGTAAATGCTTGTTTTTCCAAATGAGGGAAAGTTGTATTTCTGTATGAAAGCATGAGGTGCGCGGTACTGTAAAGGATTTTTTTTTTTTTTGCCACGGAAAACGGGTGCGCGTTACAATCGAGGGCACGTCACATCGAGTAAATACGGACGAACAGGAAAAAAACTTCATTGATAAAAGCCCATGCGAGGTTGCCGGCCCAGGCCACCCGGGCATTATGTGCGGCGAGGCATAGCCTTTCCACCACTGCCCGGGCCCACTGGATTGCCCATAATTGGTCGTGTAGATATGAGCTAGTCAGAGCGCTGAGCCATTGCTCCTGGAGAAGGTCCGGTTCTATGTTGTCCTCTCTGTATATTGCTCTTATCTCTGTGCATATTCAAAGACGTGTGCCATATCTGCGTGTTCGTGTTTACAGAGCTTGCAGCTCGCTTCTGGGTATTCCCTGGAATTTACTCTAGCTGTTTAAGTGTACTCAGTTTCTGAAGGTTCTGGTTTGCAACCTTTTCCAATGTGTTTGAGATCTGCCTAGTTGTTTGTGCGGTTGTGGGTAAATATGGTAAATTATGAGGTTTTACGTTCCAAAACCACCATATGATTGAGGCACGCCGTAGTGGGGGTCTCAGGAATTACTTGACCACCGGAGGTTCTTAAAATGCATCTAAATCTACGTACACGGGTGTTTTATGCATTTCCAATCCATCGAAATGCGGTCACCGGGGCCAGTATCCTAAAAACCTAGAAATGATCACCCGGTATATACACGGCTGATACGTGCGTCGAGTGCTATTCATGCGTGCTGTTCGACAAAAACTAACCTGGGCAGAACACATAAAGGTTGCAGCAGATGCGTCGAGGTCGCTGGGATTCATCAGAAGGGATCTATCTTTGCTACAAACCTCTGTTAGACAACTGGCCTACGAAACATACATGTACGCACAAAGCTTGAATATGCTGCGTGTATTGTAACCCCCATCAAATTTACCTCATTAACACCGTTAAAGCAGTCCAAAACCGCGCAGCACCATTTAGATACTCTAAATTTGACTACAAGCACAGCAACAGCGAAATAAGAAAACTCTCTCAGTCTCTTCTCTAGCATACTGACGTCGAATTGCCCTACTCTGTTTATTTCACAGGATATACTTCTTCTCACAGGAACGCTCCTTCTCCCGCCGATGCGCACTTGTCGTCTTTTCAATTCATTGAGCGTTCAGCATCTTCATATGGTTCTACTATCTCCTTTAACTCGTTTTTGCCTGTTGCTAGAGCGGAATGGAATAAACTACCCGAATTGGTTGTCCTTGAGCCTAATCACGCAAAATTTAAGGCGTGCAAGCAAGTGGCTGCTCGTTCGATCGGCGTCCCGACGTCCACGCTCAAGTCTCCTGGCAAGCTAACTGCGCGGTGGTTTGGCTGAGTTTTGGGTGGATTTGACCTACTCATCTTTACCATCTCATATTTACAGGACTTACCTAGTGCTTGAAGCAGCGCTGATGTCTAAAATCTCTCCTGGGCAAGGGCCCAGCCCTTGGTCAGCCTCCCTTTCTCCTGATGATTTACCTTTGGAATCTTTCTTCCGCAGCGGTGTTAGCAGCATCCCTGTCGCGCTGGTGCCCTCGAGTGGTGGATTCATCCGGCTGAACAACCCACAGGCTGTCCAGGCCGAGCTCCAAGCCATGACGCGTCACTTCCAAATGATAAGCGATGTCCGACAATTTGGAAGAGGTGGGATAGTTTGTAGGTCATCAGATCCGACCTGTGTTGCAGACCTCCTAAAGAGTAAGATTTTTGCATCTGTGCCGGTGAGTGCGTTCATTCCTCCCCATCTAGCATGCACTAAAGGCATTGTCCGGGGCGTAGACTCTCGATTGAGCCCAACTGAGACTCTGGAGAAGTTGTCTGATGCTGGTGTCATAGCCGTATACCGATGCAACCGACTCGTAAACGGGGAAAAAGTTGCCACTGAATCGGTCATTGCTACGTTTGCTGGTATGTCCTGCCCATCTGAACTAAAAGTGTGGCCACTTATTTTTAGAGTGGATCCTCTCCCTTCCCGTCCACTACACTGTCGGAACTGTTGGCGTTTTGGCCATAGTGCAGGAGGCTGCAAATCAAATGCACGCTGTCGCGTCTGTGGTGAGGATCATTCCCCTAATGAGTGCACAGCTGAAACCGAAACATGCTGCCTGTGTGGAGGAAACCATGCGGCTGACTATGCAAACTGCTCGGCAAAAGCTAATGAAGTGCAGGTACTCGAGGTAATTGACAGGCGAAGATGTTCGCGGCAAGAGGCTATTGCAGTCGTCAAGGACAGAGCTTTTGGATACGCTGGCGTCACTGCGAGGCAGTCGACTTTAAATGAAGACAACTTGTCTAAACTCATTGAGTCAGCAGTGGAAAAAGCGATGACAAAGGCTATGCAACATATTGTTCAAACTGTTACGGAATGCATTTCCCAAGTGTTTACCGCTCAGATGACACAGCTGTTGCAAACAGCCGCAACACCAATCACCAAATTGCTTGCTTGTGCTGCAGAACAGGTAGCCAGTTCAGTCCTAGCGCCGAATACCAGATCGGACCCAACGTTTGTTGGATCCGATCCTTGTTCTTCGCGTCAGACAGACTCACAGGATGACATGGAAACAGGTCATGATACCAGGCCGCATAAGCGAACTGGTTCTCCAGTAACAGCGTCTTGTCCCTATTCCAAAAACAAAAAGGGTAATCCTATTTCTCATTCTGGCATCCAAGAAAGTACATTGCGACGGTAGTCGCTGAAGTAATTATATCAATTATATCATCACCATAGCTTCTTTAAAAGTGCTACAGTGGAACTGTCGTTCCTTGATTTCTGCTTCAATAGACTTAAATTGCTTAACTACACATCTTAACCCTGACGTAATAATTTTACAAGAAACCTGGCTTACTCCAGAGAAAAATTTTAATTTTAAAGATTTTCGACCTTTTCGATTAGATCGCCTTTCACTAGGAGGTGGTTTAATGATTTTGTTGTCATCTAAATTCTGTCATAAGGCTAAAATAGCTTTCAAGTTAATGTCTCCGGAATGTGAAATTTTGGCAGTACACCTTAGCATACCAGGCTACCGTACTTTTTCGATTATAAATGCTTATTTCCCTACGGGCGTACACAGTACATACCAATTGGATAGTGCGCTTGCTAGCTGCAAAAATCAAGTCATCCTTACTGGTGACTTCAACTCGCATCACGTATCATGGGGTTACAGAACAGATGCATGGGGGACGCGTCTATGGGACTGGACCATAGATAAAAATCTTTCATGCCTAAATATGAGACGACCCACATTTGTCCATGGCCAATCTCGCTCAGTGTTAGATTTGACGTTTTCTAGCACAAGTATTGCCGTGACATCTTGGACTACGGTTGATTTCTCTACAAACAGTGATCATCTCCCAGTATACTTCGAAATTGCATGCCCATTAACATCAGTTGAGCGACAAGACAGAATATTTGTTAATTGCAAAAAATTTAAAGACTACTTACACTTCCATTGCGTCATTAACTAATACTAATGACGAAGAAATTGGCTTGAAAATTTGTTCAGCGTTACAGATGTCCCAACAAAAGTCTGAATTCCTAATTCAGACAGCTAAACGTCCATCATCTAGTCCCTGGTGGAACAATGACTGCTCACGAGTTTATCGCAGAAGAAAAGCTGCTTGGAAAAAACTTCTACATAATCAGAGCCCACAAAATTGGAAAGATTATCAATTTATTTCGGCAACCTTCAAACGCACTGACAAACACGCAAAAGATGAGTACGATAAAAAACATTTTGATTATCTATCTGAATCCAAAAACAAACATGCTTTATTTTATTTCCTTCGATCTAGAAACAGACTCCCACTGAGCGTTAATGTAGACTCAATTGTCTATACCGCACAGGAAATGCAGGAGTCCTTAGACCTATTGGCTAAAGGATTGGAGAGCCGGTTCACAACGCGTCTTCAAAATTCTGTTCTTACTCCTACATTCTCGGACTACAAAGAGATATCCTATTCGGAACTAGCACAGGTCATGTTACGGTTACCAACTACAGCGCCTGGCCCGGATGGAATAACAAATGCAATGTTAAAAATTTTCTTACAAGAAGCCCCACGTGAGCTTCTGAAGTTGCTAAATTACTCTATTAGCAATGCATGGATTCCACATGAATGAAAGATCGCCAAAATTATTCCGTTACTTAAAAAGCAAGGGGCAGGGTATACTATCGACAACATCAGACCAATTGCGTTGACATCAAACATAGCAAAACTTATTGAAAGAGTGCTTCACGGGCATATAATGAAGTTTATTGATGAAAATCAATTGTTGAGTCCTTGTCAAATTGGATTTAGATCTGGCTATTCAATATGGCACGCGCATGTAGACCTTGAAAGTCGCATTAACATCGCCAGACAGAAAAAACAATATGCGGCGTTAGTTACTTTAGATATATGTAAAGCCTATGACAGCATTGAACATGCAATTTTAACAAATCGGTTACAGGGCCATGGCTTTCCAGGATATATTGTAGCATGGGTGCATGAATTTTTGAAAGACAGGGAATTCTTTTGTTTTCGAAGCGGCTATTCATCTGGTAAACACAAGCAAACAAGAGGTGTGCCTCAGGGATCGGTACTTTCACCAATATTATTTAATATTTTACTGAGCGGAATCCCCGTTCACCCAGGTGTCAGTACCTACGTTTATGCTGACGACATTGCCTTTTTTGGTACGGCTAGTGACCTATACTCCCTTTACGAAATTTTGCAGTCCTATCTAAAGAAACTGGAAGGCTGGCTGGATAGCTTACACTTAAACCTGAATGCTAATAAGTGTGCTATCCTTGTTTTTCCCGTTAAAGACCCAGTATACATATCGCTTAACTATCATCTCGAAGATATCCCACAAGTACAGTCACTGAAGTACCTTGGAGTTATCTATAACGGAAATCTTAACTGGCGGCCGCATATTGAATATCTTGCAACAAAAGGAGCTCGTACAATGGGCATTTTGCGCAAGTTAAGCAATCGAAGAACAGGTATGCGAAGAAAATCCCTTTTTATGGTATATAAAATGTACGTTCGTCCAGTATTAGAATTTGGCTGTGTTTTATTCTCAGCTGTTCCGTCATACAAGCTTCGACCGCTAGTTTTATTAGAGCGAGAGGCGCTACGTCTGTGCTTAGGCCTTCCAAAATACGTTGCAAATGCCGTATTATATCTGGAAGCGAGAATCCCACCTATTATATGCCGATTTCACCTTCTGACCGTTCAGACTTTCTTACGACTATATGAATCACCATTAAGCCGTCCTCAAATAATTTTCATCTCCGATCCACAATTATTTTTTGCCGTTCATTGGCCCAGGTTTCATACACCACAGATTATACTTGTGCAAAAATTACTTGAACCACTAAATGTGCAAATTCGCGACGTGCTTCCTAACAATACTCATTCAAATTACCTGGATATCAGGTTCGACGATATTTTCCCAAACCACGCAAACCTACTACCTTACAGCATCTTAAACGCCATGTTACAAGACCACCTAAGCTCCCTAGGAACAAATATTATCATTGCAACAGATGCATCACAGAGCGAGGAAAAGACTGGCATTGGGATATTTTGTCCCGCACTCGACTGGTCTTTTTCTTTAAGATTGCCCGATTTTGTGCCTATTTTTCTGGCCGAGTTTTTAGCAGTAATCCTAGCTTTACGTAAATTAGACCAAACGACTACAACAGCTGCTATCCTTACTGACTCCCTTTCTGTTTGCTCTTCCCTTACCGCCACTAATGATTCACCTATGCTAAAACTATTTTACTTGCTAGTTCCTGCCCATGTGCAATGTGTTCATTTGATTTGGGTACCTGGTCATAAAGGGTTGTTTTTTAATGAAACTGCCGATTCACTGGCAAAGACCTCACTTTCCGGCCCTGTTCTTCCCATTCTACCAGTGACTGCCCACATCACGGCGGCTTGATTTCGGATGCGATCAATTAGAAAAGCCTTATCCAACCCAGTTCTGACTGCTTCTCCAGATTATAAGCACCTGATATTTCCCTGGCGTAGCGAATCCTGTAACACAAAGATGCTTGAGGTCTCTCTCACCAAATTACGTTGCCGTAAACCCTCCCTAAATTTCTACTTACACAGGTCGGGTTTGGTTCCCTCCCCCCTCTGCCCGTTTTGTAATGAGGAAGAGACGATACACCACTTTCTTCTATCTTGTCGCCGCTTTACTGCGGCAAGAAAACGATTGTTGGAAATACCTTTTCGAAGGCTTGGCCTTGACTTAACAGACCCTAATATTCTTTCGATCGGGGCGTCCACTTTGGGATTCAGCCACAGGGATGCTTGCTTCGCCGTCCAAACGTTCCTTACAGACTCCAAACGAATACCCTGCTAAATTCTATCCTTTTTTTTGTACTTTCAAATTAATGATTACTCATTCGGTATGACTTTCTTGATTTACTTTAACATATAACTCTACGCTGTTCAATACTAATTTCATAGATATTCGGAAATGTATCCTCCATATTAATTGGGAATAATCCACCCATTTCTTGGCCAATCCCCCTCCGTGGGTAGGAGCCACAGGCGTGATAGGCTACAACAACAACAACAACGCAAAATTTCATGATTTATTATCCACACAACCTATGTAATCGTATTAACTACCAGCTCACCTTTCCTTTTGTTTCAATCAAGCTTTGTTTTTCAACTTTGCTTCTCTGTACAAAGTGTTCTTGAATTGTATTTCGCTCCGCGTGTTTATACTGTGCAACTTGCTTTTTTTAGTAGTCTTTGTGATTACTGTTTAACCATGTGTACCCTGTTGCTATTTATTCACTGCTTGACTTCTCACCTGTTCTCAAATTTTTATTCTGATCACTGACCAATTTTAATGTATTTTGTATATGTATTCGCCCCCCTTATGTAATACCTCAAGCAGGGGCCCTTAAGGGAATAATAAATGATGACGATGATGATGAAAGCCCAGGGACAGCGTAACAGACGCACGCTAACAGGCAAAAATGGAGTCGCAATATGTCCAAACTTACGTTTTCAAAATAGGGCGAGTACACGTACTTCTTTATTACTTAATAAATTCATCTTCAAAACCTGCACATGTAAGGTAGGCCTCATGCGTTCAGCTAAAACACACACATCTGTTAATATAAATACGAATAATATTCAACGGGTTCGTCGATTACATTCATTATTCATGATGTAGGCATTCAGAATTAGCCCCTGGGTGTGTGCCCATTCTTAAGCAGTCCTAGAGAATGGTATGTTCCACTATGAAAGAGGGGGTTTAGAAGCCTTAATTGTATTCGTGCATATGTGGCAATGTGACAGACAAGGTCACTATAATCAAAAGCATGTTTTGTTGATTTACACACATAACTCATATTTAAAGACTACATTCCACGTCCTCTTTGATTTTCAATTTTATTCTCTTCTACATGTTGCCTACTGCACAATTCACTGTGTACGTGCTAATGATTATGGAGACTCGAGTGGGTGGGAGAACATCGATACAGCCGAAGCAGGTGTTGTGTGCACCTATGGTCGCCATTTATCGCATGCGACCGAAGCGGATCACGTGTTCGCACAAGGTACCAATGCAATCAAACTCCACCTTTACAATTTAATACTTTATCACTGATGGTCGTCGTCTTCGTATTCTACATACACCATCTTCCCAGACACATCCCTAGTTATAATTATAGGTCAAATCTTGTCCACCAAATGACTAAAATTTACTATGCCTAATAATAAACATGATTTTAATGTTGCGCAGAAACTTGAAAACACCCACTCAAAGATGACCCCATCAGCCTTTATGTAGCATAATATAGCCATATCAAATAAAGGTTCGTTTCGCTTTGCATAGATTCAAAATGTGTACGTTTGATCTGCATAATTTTTTTTCATAAGACTGTTTTGTGGCAAAATTTGTTCGTAGAATATGGCTTTGGGAATTACGCTCTGAATACCAGGCATGCGTAATGGGGAAGTGCAGATTAATTTGACAACCTGGGGTTCTTCATTGTGCACCGAAATCAAAGTACATGAGCGTTTTTGCATTTGGCCCCCGTCGAAATGCGGCCGCCATGGCCGGGTTCAAACCAGTGACAAGGCCATAGCCTAAGAACAATGCCATTGTTCTATTTAGAGTTCTTTTAAGAACTCTACATAAAAATTTCGACGATTACTTCATCGATACGACAGTCAAAGACGCTTACCTAAGTTATACACTCCGTTCCAAAGCATCCTTCATTAGGAACACCAACTCAAATAAAATAGAGGAAGTGTTGTTTACCAGTGTTATCAGATACAAGGAAACACTCACTTCTACGATGAGTGGTCAAATAAATGCCTCTGGTCTAGGGATCATCATTTTAGCAATCCGTATAATAGACTCATCAGGAGGCTCGGTAGGATTCAGTGCTTCGTGCTGCTGAAATTACACCATGAACTTAAACCCACTCGCCCACATCGCTATTCTTATTCAGTAGGATAGTTTCTCTTGGCAGACTGAAACATAGCCGACGAAATGGCTTACTCACCAAAGAAACACATGAAAAAACAAAAACTGTATTTTCACAACATACAAAATTTGAATTGAGATAAATATGACACATCAGTAGTGAAAATTACCCATGAAATCGGTACCGGTGGCTTCAAAAAATTACTCGTTGACGACCAAGCCAAAATGCTTCCAAACGCGGGAACGCCCATATTTCTAGTTATTCACTGTTAGGGCCAGTGATAGATGTGAGGAGACTAGCTAGCAGCACTTGTCGTGACCGTTCGGGATCAGCCTCAGGGGTGAACGCAAGAATTTTGGCTGACCCGTGCGCAGACCAGCCTGCAGTCGTCTAGTCGGGGCTTGGGTCCAGGGTAGGCAGTGTTGCTTATATCCATCTGGTCAAAACGGCCGGGAAACCGCGAGGCCACCTGCCCAACTAAAATAGCTTAGTAAACGTGGCAGCAACAGCCACTTGGAGAGCCTGATGCTTTTCTGCCGCGATAGCCGGAACCCTGTGCAGCCACGAACAGCCAACGCTGCTGCAATGCTGAGCGAGCCGAGCAGTGTGTTGTCACCATTGGGTGGCATTCTGAGACATCACTGCCGTGCTGCTGGCTACTCTGAGCAGTGGCATCCTGCAAAGACAAGACAGATATGGTTGCGTGATTGTAGCACTAATGAAGAGATATGAATCGGCAGCTGCACTTGTTGATTCTGCCTATCATACGCAAGAGGTTGATAAAGCATTGACACCAACGCAACACGTTGAAACCTAGCAAACTGTGGTGTACTTAGAGTAAGCACAGCGAATTCAACAGTTTTTTTTTCTTCGAGCACTAAACAGAAGAACTGAAAGTTGGCGATTCCTTATTGCAGACAGACAACGGACAAACAACGGACAGAAACGAAGGCGAAACAATGTTGTGTGTTTTTCGAGACATGAGTGGTGATAAGAGGCATATGCACAAAGAAAGTATATAATTTTTACCACGAAACCGTTTACATTTCTTATAAAACTTAATTTGGATACTGTGAAGAAACCTTTCCTAAGGAACACCTCTAGCGTTAATAAATTTGTGCTGAAATGAAATGTGTTAGCCTGAAATTTGTTTTGTAATTACTGAATATGTCCGCATCCATTACATGAATCGTCAATGCATGACGAACCTCGCTGCTAACCTCTGAAGTGAAATCAACTGACAGCATTTCGGGTGGTGGCTCTTTGTCTCCTTTTCCTTATTCGCGTTTATCTTCTTTGCATGATATGCTACTAGCCTGAGCTAAAGGGTTGTCATATAAACCCATGCTCGCATGTATAGCAGAAAAATGCTGGCTCTCCCGTAAGCGAGAGCACATGTAAGCATGAAATGGCTACCAGCAAAGCAGATTGGCACCGCGACGCAGGCCTGAAAGCTTACTGAGCTGAAATAAACCTGTTTTCAACTGAACTTCGCTGCAAGTTTCCTCTCAGCTAAACAACCATTTGCAGTGCGCCAGACGCTGTGCTGCAAGGCTCGTCTCAGCCAAACAACCATCCGCAGTGCGCCACATGCTGCCCAGCCTGGTCAAGCAGTGTGGCATCATCTCTCGAAAGAGACGGCGCAAAACCCGCGCTGTGGAACTCACGGACCGCTGGCATTGAAAAAAGCATAGTCAACCCTGTCTGAGTACCAAAAGATTGCTGATGATGATGTGTGGTGTTTTATGGCGCATGGGCCAGTTATGGCCAAAGAGCGCCATGCCAGTGTTTGTGAGTTTGCATTGGAGCGATGAATTCTGAAAAGCAGATGAGCGTGGCTGTAAAGGGGCCTAAAAATAATCGCTGTAAAGTGCATAAAATATACATGTAAGATCATGGCAATTACTAATGAGGTGTACTATGAAATGAAGAATGCATTGAGAAAGAATGACCCAATATTTAAAATATTTAGGATGCAATAATTGACAAGAAGCACTACTGCCTAAACAGAGCCCTTGAACCACAAGGGCCTGGAGGCATGTGCTATAAGAAACTACTATCACAGCGGCATCCTCTGGAGAGAGGATGCACTATGAACTTATTGCGCTAATGACATGCAGGACCACCTCGTTCAAGAAATTGACAACTGCTTTGGCATTAAAAAGCGGTTCTTCACCAAGAAACATAATGGGATGAAGAGGGACATGATATCGGTAGGCTTGTGGAAAATATTTCCTTCTCTCTGTTTTGGCTTCCCGACACTCCAGGAGGACGTGGAGGACGGTCAGCCTCTCACCACATCTACCACAAGTTGGTGGTTCATTGCCAGTCAGCAAAAAACTGTGGGTGCCATATGTATGCCCTATTCTTAGACGACAGAACTGGACATCAGTTCGTCGTGTTTTCGTTACGGGGGGCCAGAAACCTAACTGTGGTTTAATCAAGTGAAGCTTATTATTTTTTTCAGCATCCCAGAAGTGCTGCCCGTGGGCTCGCAGTTTCCTTCGCAAAAAAGGCTTCAGATCTGTGGGAGGAATAGCAGCGGCAGAATTAATAGTTTGCGATGTAGTTGATGTGGCTAACTGGTCTGCAAACTCATTACCCTCAATGCCTCTATGGCCAGGCACCCAGCATATCATCACATGCTGGTTAGATATATACACTCTGCATAAAATGGAATAGAGCTCAGTAAGTACAGGGTTTCTGTGTTTACACAGCAACTGCAATGCTTTCACAACAATTTGGGAGTCTGTAAATATGATAGTCTTTTGAAGTTTTGATTTCATTATATACTTCACTGCCAATAATAGTGCGTAGGCCTCAGCTGTAAAGATACTTGTCTCCGGGTGCAGTACACCAGATTCCGAAAATGATGGGCCGATGGCTGCATAAGATACCGCGGCATGTGACTTGGAAGCGTCTGTGTGAAAATCTGTACATGAATATTTAGATTGGAGTTCTAGGAAATGCATTTTAATGTGTGCCTCTGGTGCATGTTTCGTTACTTCTATAAATGATGTGTCACAATCTATGAGCTGCCACTACCACGGAGGTAACAGTTTCACTGGAGCCATAGGACGATGATCAAGCAGCGGAACACCCATTTCCTCACTAAGATTCCTCACACGCAAAAAGAATGGCTTTCTCGCTGCAGCTCGGTTATAAAAGAGTGTGGCAGCAGTCACATCGTTTATTGTTGAATAAGAAGGATGTTCAATATTTGCTTGTACTTTCAGAAAATATTTAAAACTGCTGTATGACCGCGGCAGATGAAGTCACCACTGATTCGACTCTACGTAGAAGCTCTGGATTTGACTTGTCCTGAAAGTAGCAGTCACGAGACGGATACCCAAGTGCTGAACGGGGTCTAGTATTTTTAATTCACTTGGCATTGCAGAATTATAAATTATAGACCCATAATCAAGGCGTGAAAGGGCAAGACTTTTATACAACTTAAGCAAACACTTTCGATCACTACCCCAAGTCGTACGCGACAGAAGCTTTAAAAGGTTCATTGTCTTCAGGGATTTTGCCCTTAGATGCTTAAGATGAGGTATAAATGTGAGATTAGCATCTAAAACAATTCCTAAAAACTTGTGCTCACTGCTCACAGAGAGCGCGTCTCCTTTGATTCCAATACATGGGACAGGCATTACGCCTCTTGTAAGCCTGCTGCTATGGAAGCGCTAGCTAGTTCTTTAGTTGCTGCTCAGAGGGCTTAAGATGGATGTTTTTGTTCAACCTGGTCTCGCCAGGCGTAACGGCTGCGACGAAAGGGAAGAGACAGCTAGCG
This sequence comes from Dermacentor silvarum, assembly GCF_013339745.2. Lineage (NCBI taxonomy): Eukaryota > Metazoa > Arthropoda > Arachnida > Ixodida > Ixodidae > Dermacentor > Dermacentor silvarum. Next base: position 370,280,143 of record NC_051154.1, on the reverse strand, counting down.
CATTTTGTCAATGATCGTCGCTTGACCAGCGGAATACAATGGGAGGATTAAGTGCCAGTGGTGGGCGCCCGTCGCGGCGACGGCGCCGAGATTAGGTCGAGGCACAGCTCACGACATGCCGATTATACCTGACACGCGGAGGGCGCGTTGAGCCGGCGGGCACTGAGAAAACGTAGAGGGTGCGTGACGACGCCGGTGGCACCCAAGAGTACACAAAGCTGACCTAAAGAAGAGGGAACATCGGTGCTTCGTCTCGTACATCCCGTGGAGTCGCCCTGACAACAAAAGCTTAGATGTCCGTGACTGACGCTGGCTCCTGATGGGCGCGTGCCGGGCGTGTAGCCGGCACCGAAAGGGTGAACGCAGTACTCCGGCACCTTTCCCATTGTAACCGTTCTTGCATGGCGTTTCGGAGACCGTGGCCAATTGACCATCGTGAAGGGCCTCTCTGAGCAAGCATTTAGTGAACAGAGCTTTCATTGACAAAGGACCTGTAGCTACTACGGTATCGGTTTTTCGTATAGGTACGAGCGGTAAGAGCGGAGAAGGGGCCACAGCAAAGGTCAATCGCTGCAGCTTCCAGGTGCTGCCTGTTCTTTAGATTTTATTTTACCCATTGTGCTGGGCGCTGTGGCTTTGCCAGGGAACACACATGCTATGCAGCTGTCACCCCCCCCCCCTCTTGGAGCGTTTTTATTTGTATATTGTTTTGAGGGAGAGGGAGAAGCGCAATACCGGAAGTGCCGGCGAACAAGACGATCCTAGTACAGGATTCCTGATTGGTGCGTCGGCGGACCACTCATAGCCACTCGGTGGCGATTGGTTGGTAAATGCTTGGGGCGGGGCACCGAAGGGTTAAAAACGTGGCCCCGTTGCCCCGACCAAGCGGTTCTGGACCAACTTCGGTGCTATGCACCATCGACTATGTCGATATAGGGTCGCCCTATGTGTACCAGTTCCGTCTTGTATGTGTTTTGTATTTGTACTTGTAAATAATTGTAAATAGAAAGTTTTTCTTTTCTCTCGTCATCTGTGTCTACTTCGATCAAGCAGAAGCATCCAGCGAACCAGTCGCCGCTATCGTTAGCGGCAGTACATCCTCTACTTGCGTAAACCGGCTCTGGCGGTGTGTCTCGGATGCCCAAATAGAAGAGTGGTACAGAAGAACCTGAACTTTACTCCTCTCTTGTTAGTAAAGAGTACGCAAGTGCTCTTCTGGGCATTTACTTTAAAACCATTTTCATTTGCCCATTTGGACAATTTGTTTATTACAAGCTGCACTTGTCGTTCGCAGATGGCAATATTGCATCACTTGAAGGCTATTTGCACATCGTCGACATAAACAGAATAAAACATTGTGCGAGGAATGACTGTATGAAGGCAGTTCATTTTTACAATAAATGACGTGCAACTAAGCACGCCCCCTTGCGGTACACTGGTCTCTTCAGTGAAGGGCCTAGACAGAGCGTTACCCACTCTTATGTGGAGTGCGCAGTTAGATAACTTTCGATTGTGTTTAGCATGTTTCCATGGACACCCATCGCCGAAAGATCTCGGAGAATTCCGGAGCGCCATGTGGTATCTTAAGCCTTTTCTAGGTCCAGAAATACTGAGAGGCAGAACTGTTTATGTATAAAAGCATATCTAATATAAGATTCAATGCGAACAAGGTGGTCTGTTGTGGACATACCTTCCCTGAAACCACACTGGAAGGGGTCTAGGATATTGCCGCTTTCAAGGACACAGATCAAGCGCTGGTTTATCATTTTTTCAAGTAATTTACAAATACAGCTTGTTAATGCTATTGGCATATAACTACTGGCTAACGATGGGTCCTTGCCTTGTTTAAGTACAGGAAGGATCACACTTTCCTTCCACGAAGATGGTATGTAACCAGCAGCCCACATGGCATTGAAAAGACTTAATAGTGTTTTTAGGGTTTCAGGTGCTTAATCATTTCGTACATGATACGATCGCCACCTGGTGCGGAGTTGTTGCAACAGTTTAGAGATGCCTTAAGTTCAGCAAGAGAAAATGGTGGATTTTATGTCTCATTTGGCGTACAGTTACATTCGAGGGGCTGTCGCTCTGCGCGTTTTTTGAACTTCAAGAAGTGCTCTCTGTAATGTGACGCACTGGAGATGTGTTCAAAATGTTCACCAAGGAAGTCAGCCTGATCTTCCAGGCAATCACATTCTGTGTTTACCAAGGGGAGTGATTTTGTGTGACGTCCTTTTAATGCGTTAACTCTGTTCCACACTTTTCTCTCGTCTGTATAGGAATTTATACTGCAAAGATACTGCTCCTAACTATCTCTCTTAGCACGTCGACGTGTTCTTCTGCCTTGGAATTTTGCCTGTTTGAAGTTGATGAGGTTTTCGGCAGTTGGAGAGTTGCGAAGCAATCCCCAAGCCTTGTTTTGTTGTTTCCGTGCCTTTCTACAATTGTCGTTCCACCATGAAATGCGACGCTTTTTGACTAGCCCGTTAGTTTGTTGGATGGATTTTGTGGCAGCCTCTATTATGAAACCTGTCATGTAAGCCACAGCATCGTCTATGCTAAAACCAGCAATGTCATCCTGAGCTAAATATGTTATTTTTCTGAAGAGAACCCAGTTTGCTGATTCAACCTTCCATCGGGGAACATGTGGAGAGCATTGAGCCTGTTTTGTTATATTTATGACTATTGGGAAGTGGTCACTTCCGTAGGGGTTCTTAATAACATTCCAATTAAGGTAAGGCATTCGTGTACTGGATACTTGGATACTATGCTGAAGTCTATTGAGGAGTAGGTTTTGTGTGTAACACTATAATACATCGGCTCTTTCTTATTGAGTAGACATGCATCCGAGGAAAAAATAAAATTTTCTATTAAACGCCCTCTTCCGCCACAACGGCTGTCTGCCCACAAAGTGTTATGCGCATATAAGTCCCCGACAACTATGTATGGCTCCGGAAGTTCATCAATGTAGTTTTGAAATTTGGTTTTCTGGAGTTGATAATTCGGAGGGATGTATATAGAGCTAATTGTAACTAGTGTATTGAACAACACCGCGCAGACAGCAACTACCTCTAGGGACGTACGGAGTTTTAGTTCTCGGCAGGCAACAACTCTGTCGACTACGATAGCCACACCACCGGATGACGCGGTAGTGTCATTGCGGTCTTTATGAAAAATAGCATATTTTCGGAGGAAATTTGTTTGCGTGTGTTTCAGGTGTGTTTCTTAAACACACAGCACCTTTGGATTATACTTATGTAGGAGTTCTTTAATGTCATCGAGGTTGTGGAGGAGACCTCTGACATTCCATTGCAATATTTGTGTATCCATGTTAAATGTGGTGTTTGTGCTGTGTGTTTGAGAAAGACGAGCTATTTCACAGGGCCCTTTCCTGGCGCTGTGATGCGGTGTTTTCTTGTCTGGAGCGGTCGAGAGATTCTCGCCGCTCCTTAAGCACTGGCCGTGCCGTCTGGCCGGTTGTGTCCATTGCCTTTTGCAAGAGCGCGCTGGACACGCGCTCTTGCGAGTGGTTGGTTCGACGTGAAAGCCTCGCCTCAAGGGACGAGGCCCTGGAGGCAGCCCGGAGGTCGATGGCTCTTAATCCGAGATGGCGGAGCAGTGCTAGCTGCAGCTGCCGAGGGGGCGTATGGCGTCACTGGCGACTCACTGCGTATGAGCTGGACAGCCACCGGAAACCGTTGTGTCGCTGCCCCCTGACGCGCCACTTCGGCAAAAGTGTTTTTGGGCAGGTATAAAACCTGGCTACGTGCCTCCTTAAATGATATATTCTCTTTTACCTTGATTGTAACAATTTCTTTTTCCCTTTCCCATGATGGGCAGGACCGCGAGTATGCGGCGTGCTCCCCATCACATTTCACACAGTGGAGAGAGTTTTCGCATGATTCAGAGAGATGCTCAGTTACACTTCATTTCGCACAAGTCTGACGGCCTTGGCAGTTCTGCGAACTGTGGCCGAATCTTTGGCACTTGAAGCATCGAAGAGGGTTTGGCACGTATGGCCTGACACGTAATTTAATGTATCCAGCTTTAATGCTCTCGGGTAGAACACTAGAATCAAAATTAAAAATTATATGTTTTGTCTTTAGCTCCTTGCCATCGCGCCTCATCTTGATTCATTTTACAGTCAAAACATTTTGTTCTTTGAATCCTCCCAAAAGTTCATCTTCAGTGAGCTCCAACAGGTCGTCATCAGATATAACACCGCGGTGGTGTGCATGGTGCAGTGCGCGGTCACAGTCACAGGAAAGTCTCCAAACAACACTAGATTCTGTAGTTTATCATGCTGTTTCTTATCGCGGAGTTCCAGAAGGAGGTCACCACTGGCCATCCTCATCACCTTGTACCTTGGTCCTATAGTCTGTCAGAGTCTTTGCAACAATAAAGGGTGAGATCACTCTTATAGCCTTTTGAGTTTTCTCACTATGTACCACGTGGTAGCATGGAAAGTTCTCGACTTGTCGGTCAAAAAATTAAAAAACTTCTTTGGTGCGCCCCCACTTTTGGAGGCGATCAGAAAGCGCGGGAAAAGAACTAGCCATGCAAATATTCATGTTTCGGCAGAAACGCCAGCCACCCACCATGGAGTCTTACTAGGGGACGCTGCAGTGCCTGTAAACAAAGGCCCTGCATACGCCAGCTGTACGTCACCACTATAATCAAATATGAAATAACCTAGGCAGGCTACTCACACAGGGTTAACCCTCACTGCCAAGAAGATCGGAAGTAATATAGAAGAGAGGAGAAGACAGGAAAGATTAAAAGTAAGAGAGAAAGACGAAGGTTGGAGAGGAGGATAGGAAAAGGCAACTACCGATTTCTCCCGGATGGGTCAGTCCGGGAGTGCCGTCTATGTGAAGCCGAGGCCAAAGGGCAGGTATGAAACCTTGCCTTCCCCGAGGGGCAATAAAGGTTCAAGCACTCAGCATTGGCTCAACCCCCAGGATTCCCTTTTCCCTGGACACGGCTAAGCCACGCACGGTTAAACGTGGGAGGGTCCAACCCTCGTATGCTCGAGTCCGTGGTGTCGCAACACACCAAAAGCCTGCTTGTGCAGACGCCCCTGCGGGGGCCAAAAGATGGCAATTGAGTGTATGGTGCACTGTATATGCCTTTTGAATGCCGTTATTATAAATGACAAATTAAATTTCAGCGTAATAGAAGTTACAGCTTGAGTGATATTGCTAAGAAACATTAGGAAGAAATCGGAAGCAACATTTATTTTGTCACATGTTTGATCGGAGCGCCATGTGACACCCGTATTAGACGAGTTAATTCAGATAAGTTCCTGAAGCCAGCTAAATCGGCAACAGCAAAAGCACACTGGTCGAAAAACAATGTCAGTTTCTGCTGTTCCAAGTTAATGGTTATTAATGTGTGTATCAAACAATGTAGGTGCTGAGAGCAAGCTGTCTTTCCAACACAAGATTGTGTCTAGGATTTTTGCAAAATATAAAGTTCACAGGCTGCCAGGTTTGGCATAATGTACAACACTTTTGCTTTAGATGCCATATTCATAATTTCCAGTTTCAATATACGATTCAAGTACTACTGGAGCTGTATATTTTAAAATATGGCCTACCTTCAGTTTAATCGGTTCACCTAAGTAGCCTCCTCTGAGTTAAATATAATTGGGGGCTTGAATGTATATGCATGATATGCTTCTTACTGACTGTATTGTGATATATTTTTTAGTTTTGAGGCACACATATCCTTTTATGTTTTGTCATGAGTTGCCCGACAAAAGCAAAAGGGCATTACAATTGCAAATATTACTGCACTTAATTCCCAACATACGTACCTGCACAGATTTTATGTTCATAGTTTCATTTCTCTAAGTAGTAAAAAATCATATATTACTTTTTTTGGGGGGGGGCGCTGTTCATTGATTCCCATTCCTAAAGGGACGTCGAAAGAAAAAGCCATGAAAGGTAGCTTAAAAGTGAAGTCTCAAGTCAACATTCAATCTTCTAAAGCACTACCAGCATGGAAACATTTCTACTCGCTTTGTTATTATAAGCTAGCTGACAAATAAATAATCCCAGTGTGAAAGAGTATTTATTTTTTTTATTATTTTTATGTCACGTTTTTTGTATGTTCTTTTTTTGGTTCGCAATGGTCTTCCTACCTCCTCACGCAGTACTTCAACGGGAGCCTATGAGGTATATTTATAAATGAATAAGTAAATTTGTGAAGCTTACAACAAACCATGAAGCAGAACATTTAAATACAGGCAGTTCATAATACATCCCTAGTGCAGCACAGCATCAAGCTTGAAGCTGATCTCTGATGTCCCATAAATTGCAGGTTTGATAACGTGGTATCACAAACTGCTGGTTATGCATGTCAGTCAGCCTGGCGCAGTGGTTGCAGGTGAGTGCAACCAAAAGCTCGCTATGCTTTGCCCTTCTGCAAATGACATGGGAGAGAGCTTGAACTCCGCTATTGCTTCACTTATAGTGGGGACCATCTCTCTCACTTTCTTCTCATTATTCTGTCAACTTGCTAATATGCGCAACTTCTACAGGCTTGGTTATGATGTTGACTGCTGAACTTGGCTTATGTGCGTTTCAATAGTTAGCAGTACCCTCGAAGCCATGCTGTACTTTGTGTACATTGTAAAATGGTCAATTTGAAATATCAATTGTCTGACATTCTCAGGGAAATAAGGTTTTTGTTGTGAATAAGGCTTAGGCTGCTCTCTGAAGGAGTACCAGAAACAATACTTTCTCACCTAACAAAAGTGTTTTAGGCATGCCATGCTGAAGCCATGCTCTCCTACAATAATTAGATCATAATGTGCAATATCGACAACTACACATTATTAAAATCTGCAGACCAAAGTCATAATGCTCTTTAATTTGACTGTTAAAAATGTGTGTGGCTACCTAACATTTAGCCTTAGCCCCTTTGGCGCCGACACCATTAGTGCAAAAGGGGCTCATGTCATTAGCAAGGTTTTGGGATAAGTACACACTGAATAAGCACTTGTTAAGATTTTGAGGTAGTAGCATAACGTGAGACCTGCCCAAAGTGCTATTTTATTTTTATTTTTTATATTTAGGCCACGAAGTCACTTTTCTTTTAAGCCTGTGCAGATGTGTCATGCTAGGGGAATCCCATTCATTTCTCTCTTTACAGTGACTCCTGTAATTCAGTTTCATGTTGCATGGCATAAAAAGGCACTTTTAGCGAGGCCGAAGATGAGTGGTTTGAATGTCTACAAAATGACTCCGGACACATACATCACTGAATACACTTACAGATTTGGCTTTAAAGGAACACTAAAGCGAGACACCGAATCAGTTTAGATGCATCATGTATTCTTTCTTTTTGTGTTAGTTTTGTGATGAGAGGTTATTTATTGGAAAAGAAAATGAAGGTCAAAGTTGCATTTTGTGCCAAATTTCGTGCTGAAGCATCACCGCTGGTACGTCGGGGGACATCATGCATTCCAAAGTATTTTAGTGTATTTTGGCTGTTGCGGCTCAGTACACTCAGTTCAGTTTTTGACTCTTTTAGACTGCAATATGGTGAATTTTTGCCAAAAACAAATTAACTAGGCCTCAGCAGACAGCCAGCATGTGCGGGAATGTTATTGTGGTTTCACCACCTGTATTACATTCTGGTGTACCGTATTTATTCGAATCTAGGCCGATAGTTTTTTCAAATAATCACATACGAAACTCTAGAGTCGGCTTAGATTCAAGGATTTTAAAAAACGCACCAGTTTTTAACTGAAACTGATAAATACGGTGCATAGTTAGCGCCATATAGAAAAGTCAGTATCGCAGCCGCTACTAGCCGCGGCAGTAACCAACTGAAGTACACGAGCGACGTCGCCATTTTGACCCGCGTCGTATTGGTAGTATCGGTATGGTGCAGCATTGAATTGAATTATGGGGTTTACGTGCCAAAACCAGTTCTGATTATGAGGCACGCCGTAGTGGAGGTCTCCGGAAATTTGGACCACCTGGGGTTCTTTAACGTGCACCTAAATCTAAGTACACGGGTGTTTTCGCATTTCGCCCCCATCGAAATGCGGCCGCCGTGGCCGGGATTCGATCCCGCGACCTCGTGCTCAGCAGCCCAATGGTGCAGCATTGGCGCGCGGTGTGGCGTTATCGTAATGGCACCAAATGAGCGATGCCATTATAGTGCCGCTTTCTAAACGAATACTGTATTTACTCGAATCTAACGCGCACTTTCAACACGACCCTAAATCTGCGTCGGCATTAAAATATGGCCGCCTCGCACGCGCGTCGAGCTTAGCTACCGTAGCATGCGGAAGCTTCCTCCGTGTGCTGCAGTACACGTGCTTAGGCAATAGTCTACCATCTGTCTTTACGTTCTCTGCGTCTGCTCTATCTATCAATGTGAAGTACCGAGTTCATCATGATGCCGCATTTAAAACAGAGTTTCTCACTATATTACCTAGAGGGAAAACTGGCGCTGCTGCGCTGCGGTATCCATGGGAATGCCAGTATATTATGACTTCGGATTGGCATCGTTCTCGGAGAGCCAAAAAAGCCTTGAAGACGCACCTGGCTAGTGCCGTTCCGTCTGTCACAATGATTCATTTCCTGCTAAAACAGCACATAAAAAGCTGCTTTAGCTTTATTATTACACAAAAACATGTTTTGTTTCATTTTGAGGACTTACTATTGGATGCACAATTATATAAAACATAAAGAGTATCAGCCGGCCACTAAAGTTGGAGGGCAGACGACAAGATTATCGCTCGCTTTGGAACAACTTCTCGTCTTTTCTTGCTTTTCTTCGCTTGATTCTGCATTGTAGGTGAGTAAACTTTATTGAGAGATGTAATATGGGTAAATGAAAGCCTTTTATGTAGATTTTACTTTAAGAACGCATAATTTGTGTAGCCCTATCCAGATTTAGACGAAGCCTTGTTCAACACCATCCAACACAAGCCTCGCAGACACATATCCTGTCATTCCCATGAGGGCACGGCGCCCTTTAAGAAACTCGCATAGACGGTGGCGCCAGTTTACCCTCTTGGTGTTATAGTGAGAAACTATGATTTAAAAGGAAAGTGACCATCTGTGTGGAGACGGACGGAAATCGGGCCACATCACGGGCGTTCTGAGAATCTGAAACTTGCGAGCGGGACTGGGGCAAACAGAAGGAGAGGATTTTAGCCAGCAAAACAATGCGGAACGGTTTCAGTGGAGCGAAGCAGGACATTATCTGCGACGATCCACTCCGGCGATACGATCGCCTTGGCCCTATCTTGAAAGCAATCTGCTACGGGTGAAGTCCGCCTCGCACCGTATTTTCGCCGCGTTGAAGCAAGAGGCATGCTAGCACGAAGGCGCGCTTCGTCTCCAGTGTTCTGACAGTTGGTTTCCGCAGACAACGAGCGAGATGTGCTCATGTTTGCTTGTGCACGCGTGACACTGTGCTTGTTAATAGCGGTCTACCAATTTGCTACTGAATTCGATGCATAGCCTTTCGGGTGAAACTGCGATTTTTTTTATTCCTCGAAACTTCAGTGAATCGGGAGGAAATCTATTTTTACAATTGACAGAAAGTTGTATTTCTGTTTGAAAGCGTTACGTGCGCGGTACTGTAAAGGACTTTTTTTATCCTAACAGAAAACAGGTTCGCGTTACAATCGAGGAAGCGTGAGAATCGAGTAAATACGGTAGTTGTGCTAGCCGTAGAGGCATCGTCAAACATTCAAGCCGGGCGGAACTTCGGCAGCGGTCTGTCGTTGGAGGGGGCCACGGTAGATGCTTTTTTCGTGCGCTGCAACGAGAGTGACATTTACCCAGGAACACTGATCGTGCGCTCCTTCCAAAAATGCCGCATCTCTAATGCGCTGGATGGTACTGAATATAGCGCACTGTTTGAATATGTCAGCAGTAAGGAAGATAGCGACGAGGCTAGCAGCGATGGTGACATAGAATCAGCTCGGCATGTTCAAATTTAATAAATGCTGTTTCATTTCGCAAATGCTGTCCTCGCTTTTTCGTTCGGCCTACATTCGAGGTAAGTTTTTTTTCCTGACTTCGAACTTTTCGGGGGTCGGCTTAGAATCGGAGTCGGCCTAGATTCGAGTAAATACAGTATTTTCTAGCTTATCAAGCCTCCTTTTTTGGTAACTGCAGTTTTGCAGGTGTTGCAGAAAAGCAATTTAATAATGCAGCTCAAATAATTATTTTTCTCTTTAGTGTCCCCTTAAAGTGTTGTCTGAATGATGTGGCATGAGATAACACTGCCTGAAAGTTATCTTGCATGTCAGCAGTTTGTGTTGCCATGTAATCACCACGATTGTCTTTGAGGTGCTCAGAGATGTCACTGCACTTGCTCCTCATTTTCCAAGTCCCTAAGATGCCATAAAGAGAATCTGTTTGAAATGTCCTGCAAGAAATTATACTGTAGTCCCAGGAGCTCTGTTAAACGATTGCAGTAGAAAAGCACTGTCTTCTCCAAAGCATATACAGTGAGTCGGGAATTTGTTGGCAATTCTTTTTACCTCAACAATCATGGAAATATTTATTTACTGTGTTGACTGGTGGATTTATATCAAGCCTGATCTCTGTAGCTGACTGTATGCTTATTTATTACACAAAAATTAGTCTGGTTTGCAATGATACCACCTTTTAACAATAATGCATAAGCACCAGTTTGCCGAAATAATAGAATAAATGTAACTATACTTTCTGTAAAAGAAAACTGTTGTCTTATACAGCAATTTGAGTGAGCTTTTTAAGTGCAGTGGCAGGCTTAGGATGTTGGTTGAAAACTAAGTTGCTTAGAGATCTGCTGCATTGGAGGGCGCGTTTCCTTTTCTTCGTCTATTGTAGCATTGTCTGGTCTCCATGTTCCCTTCCATACTATTCACAGTGCACAGAGACAGGCAGATGGTGGCATTCACAGAATACACATTGCAATGAACTAAGAGACACACAGAGTGCGAAAGAGGACAGCTTTTTCACTGTCTGTCTGTTACAGCTTATGAGAGATTGTTGCAATGTTTACGAGGGCTTTGTAAAATGTCCTCACAAACTGGTATATTATGGAGTTGTGTATAATACATCAATTTTGTCCACTACAGATGTACCAACAGTTGCAGGTTACAGAACTGTGATATCTTTATTGGTAAGTTACACAGTGCTAAACTTCATACTTGAATTTGAAATCATAAAATTTGCATGAACTGTTTACTTATTTTAAATTTGTAGCCTAAACTAAAAAATTCGTTTTCTAAAGTTGGCAGACTAACATTCTTTCAAATGTAACAAACTTGTCAAATGTGGTGCAGTGAATGCCAAGCAAGACATTTCTCCATTCCCATGTACAGTTATAACGAAGTCAGCAAAATTAAAAATTTACTTTCCTAAAGTTACATCTCATTACATTGAAATTCAACCTTTCATGCAAATAAGTACTTTCGTCGTCATATTTTTCTTACACAAAAGGGGCCACCAAAATTTTACGAATCATTGGGCAATAGAAAAAAAATACTTCAACGAGAAAAAAAAAGTAATTTTGTTTAACTGGAGAATCGACGACCAAAGATAGTTTCATGCTGTGCCGACAATATTACGTTTATAAAAACCTACAAAGATAAAGAACGTTAGCGGAGACAAAAGACAGCCCAGCCAGGCTGTGTTGATTTTTTGTATTGTACTCCGAGCCGTCGTTCTCTTCCTCCCATGACCCTCGGTAGAAAAAACACCGCCATGCTGCATCAAATGGGACCATCAGCAAGAGCGCGGTAGGGTTTGAGCCATGGTAAGGTTATGCCAGATGACATGGTAGAGCTGACTCATAGGTGACATTGGTCACTTGACGTAGGACACAGTAAGGGCTTTTTTAGCAAGGAAGGAGTTTTTCCAAGAGTGCCACTCGGCGGGAAGGGTAGCAAAGTAGCACAAGGGAAGCATGGTGGTCAGCATGGGCAATGACGTCATGGACATACTCACTGCTGGAGGCACTAGTAGAGGGAAGTGAAGCGACCAAGGGCAATGCAGGGTCGTGACCAAACAACAGATAAAATGCAGAATAACCAGCAGTTTTGTGGCATGAAAAATTGTAAGCAAACGTGACGTATGGTGGCACCTAGTCACAGATGTTTGGCGAAACTTGCTTAGACAGCATGTCAGTGATGGTTCGATTCATTCGCTCAATCAGGCCGTTGGTCTGAGGATGGTAAGAGGTAGTGAGCTTTTGCTTAGTAGACTAAGAGTGCAAGATGTCGGTGATTACTTCGGAGAGGAAGATACGACCACGGTCAGTGAGTAGCTGCTGTGAGGCACCGTGCACTAAAATGATATAATGAAGGAGAAAATCCGCAACGCCAGATGCACAGCTGGTTTAAATGGAGTATGGCTTGGTTGGAATAATAAGGGGTTGTGCTGGAGCGTTCCCAATTTTTTTCGATGTTGACAGGGCTTGCACGCAGTAACGTATTGCCATATGGAGCCTGTGAGACCGGCCCAGTAGAAGCGATAGTAGACACGGTCGCAGGTGCGAGCAAAACCAAGATGGCCTGGAGTTGGCATGTCATGAAGCTCATGGAGAACGACTGAGCGAAGGTGTCAAGCGATGATAAAGAAGGCAAGGACTGTCGGATGGGTACAAAACGCCGTCCTGGCGGACAAACCACCATAATGATGGGTCAGTAGGCGCAGATTGAACTAGCTCAATGAGAGTCTGTCAGGTGGCATCAAGGCGTTGCTCATTGGCCATGTCAAAAAGTTGGGAGATGGATAGAACGCAGGTGGAAATGTCCATGTCATCAATGTCGGGTGTGTACGAGGTAACAGGATAAGCCGTCAGCGTCTTTGTGCTGGCACCCAGATTCCCAGACCACTGAATAGAAATACTGCTGCATATGCAAAGCCCATCGACCAGACCTCCCTGTGGGGTTTTTAAGGACGAAAGCCAACAGAGTGTGTGATGGTGGGCGACAATAGAAAAGGAACGGCCATATAGGTAGAAATGGAATTCCGCAACCACTCGGACAAGAGCCAGACCCTCTCGCTCGATAATGGAGTAGTTTTGCTTCGAAGGCGACAAAAGGCGGATGGCGTACACAATAACACGGCCATGACCACACTGGACTTGTACCAAAACAACACCGATTCCATGGCCACTTGCATCAGTGTGCACCTACGTAGAAGCATCGCATCGCATCGAAGTGGCTGAGGTAAAGTGGGGTGGAGAGTATGGTCATGAAACAACAGAAGGCAGTGGCTTGAAAAGAGCCCCTTGAAAACGGGACACCTTTTTGAGAAAGTCTGTGAGAGGCCGTGCTATGGTGTCAAAATATTTACCGAAGCAGTGGAAGTAAGAGCTAAGTCCTGAAAAGCTGCAGACATCTTTTGCCGAGTGTGCCACAAGAAAGTGCTTGCGGTGCGAATTTTTCCCGGGTCAGGTCGGATTCCACAAGTGTTGACGAGATGTCCAAGCACAGTTATCTGACTGTGGTGAAAATGGCATTTTTTGAAGTTGAGCTACGGGTCAGTTTTGCCAAAACATAAAGAATGGCCGAGATGCACTCAAGGTGTGCGCCAAACTTAAGCGAGAACACTAACGTCATCGAAGTAGCAAAAACAAGTCGACAATTTCACCCACAAGGGGCCCTGAAACACTTTTTAAACATCATAAGAAAACGGTGATCTGTCGTAGAGACTGCTGTGAAAGTACAAGCCAAATATTACTGCACTGCATGCAGCTGCAATTTCCGGTCAAACACAGTGACAAATCACTTGCTCTTGCTTCCACAATGGTGTCATGCAGCGTCATCGAATGCAGCTGGACTGCAACCTCAATCTTTGCATTGCGCATAGCTGCATGAGCTGCACACGGCCTCCGAGATCGGCAGTGGTGTGCTCTGTAGTGCAGTCTATCGCAGTTTCCACAGGGTGCCGTGACAAGCCTTTTTGCTGTCGCGACGCTCAACTTTTGTCCGAGGCTTTGTACTCTCGGTTTCTGCACTGTGTAGCTTCCAGCACGCTAGTGGAGATGAAAAAACAATGCCAGGCATCAGTGCGAAAACTCCACTATATTTGGAGTCAAAATTATTGCAGCGCAAGATTTGCGAGAAGACGTCTTTTAATAGTGAGACCAGTCTACAAATTAGAAAAGTGTTTCAGGGCCCTTTAAACCTTTCAAGTAAAAGTCCATTATGGGCTCAAAGGTGGACAATGCATTACATAAGCCAAAGGACATAGCCTTATATTGATAAAGTCCACCCCCGGCTTTATAAAGGCTGTCTTTTCAAGTTCGAGATCATACACAGCAATATGCCAGTACCCGGACCGAAGGCCGATGAACAAAAAGTAGAGGGCACCTGTACCTCAAGCTATAAATGCAGATGAATGCATCGCATACGAAGCCACAGCCATCTCAACTTGCCCAACCATGGCACCTGCTGCAGATTGCCGCTAAGATAAGGTGTGCAGGCAACATATGCGTTCAGCTGTACTGACAGCTATGCACTGCCATGGCCGGGCTAGAAGAGGAGACATCCTCATTTGCCACACACTTTGTTATATTGAGGTTCAATGTACATGTTGTTCTAAGGACAATAACTTAAGAGTGAAATGCTTCGTTATATCGAGGTCAACGGTATTTAGATAGCAGCTCCCAAAGTATATCTTAGCAGTAGTTATGACTTTTGTTTATAGCTTGTTGCATGGCTCTGGATACACCAGCGAGGAGGTGGGATGGGGCAGATTTTTTTAGCTGCTTGCAGAACCCCGAAATGCTCTTTGCTAGAATTGATCTAGATGACACCTGGCATCAATGTGCCAAAGACGCTAATGCGTATCCTTTGGCACAATGACATCTTTCTCAATAGAAGGATGAGAACCTTTAGTCTGCAGTAACAAATGATCATCCATTCATCATGTTTTTAAATGCGAAGCATTTCTTGGCGAACATTTGCTACTTTCACAGTACCTATCTATCTATCTAGCCGCCTACGTCTTTGTGCTCTCATGGTCGTTTCATTTACTTTATATGTACCGAAACTGGCATAGCATGACAAAAGTATATGACGAACACAAATTATGTGTCATGACAAATTTCATGACATGCGTGTCATGTAGGCCATTACAATGACCCAGCGAAAAAGATTAACACTCAAAAACCACTGAAATGGGTTCTCACGTGGGTACTAAGTGAAGGAAACACTAAAGGATGATGGTAGAAGTCAGTCATGACCATGACTGAGCAAAAATGACAATGACTCAGCAAAAACAAGATGAATACTCAAAAACCACTGAAATGGGTTCGGACGTGGGCACTAAGTGAAGGAAACACTAAAGGATTTTGGTCGAAGTCACAGTCATGAACATGACTAAGGCTTTCGCCTTAAGGTCTCTTAGGTGTAGCTAAAGGGACTTTGAGGGCTCGTGACATGAATGTCATGACATGTGTGTCTTGTAGGTCATGAAACAGCCACCTACATCTTGGCACTCTCAGTCGTTTCATTAACTTGGTAGGCTCCCCGCACACTGCTTCGAAAACATTGATTCCCACGGGGTACAGGGCAGCTGTTAGTGTTGCCCGCAGTGGAATGACACGACGCTATCATGAAAAGCGCAGTCTTTTTTTTTCCTTTCACTTACACTATTTTGCAATACCTTCAGGCACTGAATGTATTAAAAGTAAGACAGAAATTGCTGAGTAGTCACAAAATGGAGGCTTACCTGCCATTTCGTTGGGGTGTGGCCTGGGTCCCTGTGCCGGAAACACGATGCAGTCAATGACGTGGTGCAGCTCGGGCACGTCGACGGCGTATAACTTTCGCACGTCGCCCGGGTGCAGGCAGGGGCACTTGGTGACAAGAACAGTGCCAGTGATGACAGTCTGCTTGGGTGGTTTCTGGTACTGCACGTGTGGGCTGCGCATCTCTGTGCACTGTACAGACACCTGCAAAATCCAAGTAACCCTTAGGTGAAGTGCACCAGCAGACCAAAGTCTTGACAGAGCAGAAAAAAAAGCAGTAGCGAGTTTTAGGGAACAATAAAGCTTTGCGACTCTGCATTGCATAAACACCTTCAAAATCAAAATAGCCAGAAAACGAGTTGCACTGGCAGACCTTAGTCTTGAAGGAACAGGAAAGAATCATTAGGGAGTTTTAGGAACAGTAAGGCTTTGCATTTGTGTGCACTGGACTAACACCTGCAAAAGCAGGCTAGTGTGAGGAGAATTGTACTGACAGACCCGTCTAGAAGGAACAAGAAAAATGAGCATTCAGGACTTTTAGGGAACAGTAAGGCTTTGCACATGAGTGCACTGCATACCAGGTGAACCTACTATACAGGGTGTCTCAGCTATCATGCTTCGTATTTTTAAAAAGGACACATCATTCCATGCGAAGGTAACCAAGGGCATATTGTTCACAGTCGAGTAGAGCGGCCACTAGTAATTTTTTGAGGCTGATAAAGAAAGCCTGCCAAAAATGAAAATAGCACACGACTAACAGTCCACCTGCATCAGAAAGCAGCGCCCTCAAACATGCTCCACAGAAGTTAGTGTGCAATCTGTTGTGTCGCACTGTCGCGGGTGAGGCGAGCCAGCTAAAGTGTCATGCAGCTCTTCCACTAACTCCTATGGAACTAAAGAGCACTGCTTTTTGATGCGGGCTGACATTTAGTTAGCCATAATATGCTTCATATTTTGCTGGCTTCTTTATCAGCCAGCACAGCATTCAGAAGAATAATTAAAGAAATTGCTAATTGTACTTATAATTATTCAATTAAATGGCATCAACAAAAGATTACTTGCAGTTACTCTACTCGACTGAACAATATGCAGTTGGTTGTCTTCGCATTGAATGACCCGTCTTTATCAAAAGCGTGATGCATGATAACTGGGACACCCTGTATATGAGTGTTCATGTCTGGTCATGGCCCAGTGCCCAAGACACTCGAAGACATGGCTCAGGAGACAGGATTTACTCAAGATGTGGCTAAGGTGGGTAGCATGGCCTTGAGTCATCATTGCTAACACTTTGTATAACACTGTCTCTCACAGTCCATGAGATCGGCATACATTTTTTGTCAACTGTCTTGCTTCACAAGGAAACCAAAATGCTTCTTTTCATATCACACTGGTTAGCATTCTTGTTACCCACCTCTCCATACCAGAGCTTGTCTGTAGTGTCAACCACTCCAAGCATGTTGCGGGTACGATCCACGGGCAGCACTATGCAAGTCTTGTACCGAAGGCCCGCTGAAAATTCACAGACAAGAGGAGCACTGTTCATCTTGTGCGAGACATGGCAGTACCTTCAGTGTCATGCAGTAAACAGCCCATCCCCATCTATGTCTCAGGGGGGTGGGAGCAGTTTTTGACAGCCTTCGCAGCTATCAGCCCCCGACATCTGAACTTGCCTCCCTCCTTCCATGACAGAGCAGCACAATTTTCTGTGCTTTGGTCATGTGAACATGTCAAAGGTGGACTTGCAATCAGTTCTTGCATGCAAGGGCGGCTATGCAGTCATCTTCAAAAAGCATAAACAGACAAGGGACACAGAAAAGCAAACACCAGTGTGCTTTGCTATGTCCCTCGTCTGTTGGTGCTTTGTTTTGAAGATGAGCACACAGTATAGACCGCTTATCACGTAACCACTTATAGTGCAGGACCAGATATAATACGGTACTTTCAGGCTCCTGTTAATTTTCACATAGCACTCTGTGTATACGCGTATCGCTTATAGAGCAGTTGCGGGACACAAATACCGGTTACAGTGCGGCTGCCTGGAAGTTCGACAGTCAACCTAGATGGCAAACGCTCCCCTCAAGCCACAAATACAGTGTTTACTCGAATATAACGCACACTTTTCTTCCGATAAGACAGGTCCAAAAATTGCGTGCGCATTAGAATCGAGTACGACCCTAAATCATATAGCTGTCGGCATTTCAAAATGGCCACCTAGCTACTCTCTAGCCTAGCTATCATAGCATGCCGTAGCTTCTGCAGCACACGTGCTTAGGCAATAGTCTATCGTATGTCTTCACGTTCTCTGTGTCTGCTCTATCAGCATGAAGTACCGAGTTCATCATGATGGCCGCATTTAAAAGGAAAGTGATCATGTGATCACGCCTCCACTGGAGAGGGCCTAAAGGGGAAGAAAGATGCGGCGGCGCTGTAGTCGACCGCACTTGAAAGCGCGTCAGCTTTCGGGCCGTTGTGCTGTTAGCACAACCACTTCGTCCGCCATTTTCAACGGGTGAAGTTTACCGCCACGAAGTAATGCAAGACTAGCAAGGGACAAAAGTTTTTGCTTCTGGTTTTTATTCTTTGCAGCTTCGTTATGAATATGGAAAGATTCAAATACTGTCGCTTGCACGTGTTGTAGTTGTGGAATCGTCTTATAGAGACATAGCCGTAATACTTCACATTTCGCAGTGGTATTCATTGCAGTTTGCCAGGCTTATTATCGAAACTGGTTTTTCTACGAATGGCAAAACGTAAAATGAGCATTTGCGAACGCTTGCCGCAATTTTCGCGATCGGCTGAGCAGGATAGCCGACTGCAATTTGCAGGGTGTTCGAACTATTAAGCACCAAGATTTAAAAATATGCAAATGCCACGTAGCTGGACAGAACCAATGTTGTGTTTTTTGCCGTCGCTTGGACATACTCAGATTATTTTTGCATTCCGCCTTATTACATAATTCGTCTTAATTATTCAACTTCTCAGATATTACAATTACATGAAAAGTGTCAATGAGAAAATTGAAGAGCAACATGAAAACACCCGATAGAGGTTTCTGTTACTCAATACGTGCTACATAAAAGTTTTTTCGAGCATCATAGAAGCCCGCGAACACACACAAAATTGCCGCGCGACTGGCCGCTCGAGGCACTTCGAGTGTATTCGCTGGTAGAGTTATGAACAATAAATAACGAAGTTGTGATATAGCACACCAATGCACTTTTATTTACACAATATTCTCGCTTTTCAGTCGACCACTGTCCAACTGCTTGGTATAATTACCCTCATAGGCGACTAATTAAGCTTCAGTGTTGGTGCAACTTTCTCCGCACTGCATCACGAGACTTCTTTATAATAATAATAATAACAATAACAATATATGGGGTTTTACGTGCCAAAACCGCCATCGGATTATGACACACGCCGCAGTGGGGGACTCTGGATTAATTTGGACCACCTGGGGTTCTTTAACATGCACCTAAGTCCAAGTACACGGTTGTTTTCTGCATTTCGCTCCCATCGAAATGCGGCCGCCGTGGCCAGGATTCAATCCCGCGACCGCGTGCTCACCAGCCCAACACCGTAAGCACTGAGGAACCACGGCAGGTGAGACTTGTTTAAACCTTATTTATGAAAGTGCAGCAAGCATTAGGAGCAAGCGTTGGGGTCCCCCTTGAAATTCTAATTACCTTAAGTTCCACTGATCATGTGGACATGCCTCAAGATAAAATGCAGCTCGAAGTCTAGTGCACAAACAGCACAATCAGGGTCCAGTGGCTTGTCAAGCTTGCGGAGATTTCACTGCCAAACAAGCCTGTGTTGTTCCATCTTTCGGAGCCTTAAAAAGCGATAACTTGCGCTCCCGGGCTGTTCTTGCATAGCCAGTTCCGCAGGCTGGTGCGTAATAGTGGTTTACCCGCTGCTTGGGCGGCATAATAAACACTGACACAGAAAAAGGTGCGAAAGTAGTGACGTTCCGCGACCACATCGCAAAACAATGTGCAGACGCAGTAGCGGCGCACACTCACTTGAAGTGCGGCCGACGACTGCGCTGCCGCTACTTCCTTCCAAAGCGGGTACGCGACGCGCAATAGGACGCGCCTCCGCTCGAGCCACTGTAAGACATTCTGTAGTACACTGTATCACGGGCATTCAGATAATCAAAAACTTGCGTTCAGGACTGGCGGAAACACAAGGAGAGGATTTTCGCCAGCAAAGCAATGCGGAACGGTTTCAGTGTACCGAAGCATGACGTAATCTGCGACGATCCACTTCGGCAATACGATCGCCTTAGCCCTATCTTGAAAGCAATCTGAAACGGGAAAAGTCTGCCGCATGTCGTGTTTTCGCCGCTTATAGGTCGCGTTGAAGCAAGAGGCATGATAGCACGAAGGTCAATTCACTCGCCGCGCTTCGTCACTCAAGCATTTTGACAGTTCGTTTCCGCGGTCAACGAGTGAGATGTGTTCATGTTTGCTTGTGCGCGCGTGACACAGTGCTTGTTAATGTATTTAGTAAGCAAATGTCGACAGCGATGGCAGAAATGCGCCTGGAGTGTACATTATTGCAACAAAATAGATGTTTCGGTTATAGTGCGGCACCACTTATAGAGCGGATATTCACAACTCCGGCGAATTAAGTTATAAGCGGTCTACACTGTATATGAACTTGCCCATGTTACGGTTTCCTGCCTATCCACTGTGGCAGTATGCATGCCTCTCTGTGAGAGTGCACCAGTTCCTCCATTATGCCTTCAAGACAGCTAGCACTTTGATACACTATGCGACACTGCACCACCTTTGGTATCGGCCCAGGCTGTAAATGAACAGGTTGTAACATTTCTTCACTCGAGTATACAACAAATTGTACATCATGCTGTCCCCATCATGCTAATGTCACTGACGTCAAGTTGCTGCTGTTTTCACACGCATGCATCCAAACACACAATCGCTCGTCTTACACAAATGCATTGGTCCATCTGGTAAAAGAATTGCAGACGGTGCTGGATAGCCAGCTATCCAGTACTTGCAAAATGCTTTGCTTAACATCGATCCCCACAGTAAATGGCAACTGCATAATTTTTTTCCTTGTTCTCTTTTCCACATGCAGTTGCTGCATCGCTATTGCCATTTTACGATGCATTACTTTCCTCCTTACAGTTCATATTTTCCCAAGATGGTGTTTGCAAACTCAAAAGAAACAATGGTTATTACAGCCGCTGCACTGTCATGCACCTGCCACGAAAAAAAAAAGAAGAAAAAGGCAGCCTGCCGCTTCTCTGACAATCACCGAGTCCACATAAGATTAAGTTTCCTGTTCATCTTTGGACAGGTAACTACCGTATTTGCTTGTGTAAGGCCCACACTTTTTTGAAAATCTTATTGGGTGTGGGCCTTACACGAGGCAGGCTTATGGCTACTTATTGAAGCTTCAAACTGCGCTCAGACTATTATACAAATAAATGCCACTACTGGCGACTGAAAATCGAAGCTTGCGGGAATTACTGAATTTATTCAAATATGGGTGAACCTTTTTCCTGAAAATGTTACCCAAAATGAGCTATCGACATATTCGTGACCAAAGCTAGAAACAGTAACAAGCCAACAAAGTTTCTTCTCCGCACACACCGTAGCCAGTCTAGATTATCCAGACTGGCTTTAAGAAATGCTGCATATCCAAGACACTCAACCGCACCAAGTATGATGTTTGGAGTGCGAAGGACACCCGCGAGGCAGCCAACGAGGATTCTCATGAGCATGCAGCTTCTGGCATTGACAAGAGAGATACAGTAGCCAAGCGTATGGTAAAGGTGCGTCATGTTCAAAGCTTTTCATTTTTCTAAGATACTGGTAGACCTATACAGTAAAAGCTCGTTAATTCGAATTTCACAGGGACACTTAACGAGTTCGAATTAACCAAAATTCGAACTAACGAAAGTGATTAAAGAAAGCCACATCTGATGACAAAAAAAGGTAGAGCACCTCTAGGTACATTTATTTGCAAAAAAAGTCCGTAATGGTTTTCTGCTTTTTGCCTCTGAAAGCGATTGCTGCCGCTTTATCTTCCAGAGCTCGAATGAGCCGGAAAGCATCGTCTTCGCCTTCTTCGAAACTGAAGAAAAGCCGGGCGTGATTTAGTCCGTCCATCACCTGTGCCAACGAAGGTCGTACCGGTGTTTCACCAACATCATCATCTTCATCATTCGCGTCGTCATCGTCCACGGCTGGGTTTTCGTCTTCGCCGATGACTTGGGCGATGATTTCATCATCGGTCACGGCACCGCACACCGCCGCGCAGCTGTCGACATTCACGTAGTCGCCGAAGTCCACATCGCCGAGCACCTCCCGTACATGAACCGGAGCGCGGACGTCCTCTTCAACTTCATTTGCGTCTGCGTTAAGGGCTCCGAAACCACAGTGCCGGAAACAATTCGCAATTGTTTCTGTGGTTACCTGATTCCAGGCACGCACAAGCATGTGCAGGGCTGTGAGCAGAGTGACGGTGTAGCTCTTCTCATTATCGGAGCACAGGAGCAACTTCTCGAGAACATGGCGTCTATAAAAGCTTTTCAAAACTTTTATAACGCCCTGATTCATAGGCTGAAGAGCCGCAGTGGTGTAAGCCGGAAGAAAAACCAGCTCAATGGCTCTCAACTCGACTTCTACCTTGTGCGCCGAGCAGTTGTCGACGAGGAGGAGAATCTGCCTCTTGCCGAGCTCAAATTTTCGGTCGAGTTTCCTCAGCCACTGCTTGAAAAGCTCGCCCGTCATCCAGGCCTTCTTATTTGCTGCATAGTCGGCCGGCAGCGTGCGGATGTTCTTAAAACATCGAGGCTTTTGCGACTTCCCTATCACAAATAGGGGGAGCTTCTCGGTTCCAGTCATATTGGCCCCGAGCAACACCGTCACCCGCTCTTTGCAACGTTTGCCGCCTGCGCACACGTCCCCCTTGTAGGTGATCGTTTTGTCCGGCAAGAGTTTAAAAACAAGGCGGTCTCGTCGGCATTAAAAATATCGGATGGTGCGTACTGTTCAGGTCGTCTAGTAGCGCACCATTCCGCCACACGGTGCAGGTTTCTGCGTCTACGGCTTTGGCTTCGCCGCACACACTGCGGAAAACGAGGTCGTGTCTGTCCCTGAAGCGGTGAAACCACCCGTCCGAAGCGGCGAAGTCGGAGACGTTCAGACGTAGTGCGAAATCAGCCGCCTTCGCTACAATGATGGGGCCACTCAATGGGATATCCTGGCTTCGTTTTTCCTTAATCCATGCGAGCAACGCTGCCTCCAGGTCCGGGTGCTTTGCTGTACGAATTCTCTTCCGATCCTTGGCGAAAGTTTCAGCCGCGTATGAGTCCTCAATAGTCTTCTTATTGCGGATGTAGGTCCACAGCGTGCTTCTCGGTATATCGTGCTTTTTGGCAATTTCATTCTTACTCTGCTTCCCTGCATCCACTTCCCGCAGAATTTCCACTTTTTCCTTCAACGTTTTGGCACGGTATATTCCACGCGACGACATAGCGGCACGCGAGCAGTGTCGGTCTGCGACGGACGCGTACAGAACAAAAGAGAGGCTTAGAAGTTAGACGTTGCGATTGCACTGGCAACGGAGAGAATGGCAGATTTCGGGGTTGCCACCGAACGCACTGCGTATCCCGCTGTCCATGACGATGCGGCAGAGCATTTGCGAATAAACGCAAGTGCAGCCCCCTAAAAACACGCGATGATGATAGTGTATGTCGCGCCATCTGTCGCTTAACAGCAGAGACTGCGAGCTGGCTACAGCGGCGCGCAGTTCGAATTATCCGTGGCGGGCCGGATTAGCATTCGAAATAACGAGCTTTTCAATACATGGGGCTCTATGGAGCATGGCCGGACTGTGCCACTTAGTTCGAATTAACGAGGTGTGAATTAACGAGCTTTTACTGTACTATTCAAATTATTTATTTCACGGCGAGTTCAATATATAGGGCCAAGTATATTCAAGTAAATATGGTAATGAGCACACGAGTACACATGTGATGCTTTGTGAAACATTATGAATGCGTAGCACTATTTGCCTTGGTGCTCAGGGTCATTTTCTGCTTAGTTCTATTTGCTCTGTTTCGTGTCCCCAAAAACCCGTAGCATGGATAGGGAAATTTCTGTGAATACGCAAACTTTTGTACACTTACTGCCACCTACTTATGGGCTTGCGTACTAACCTCCGACGTGATTTTGTCAGAAAGCTACCAAGTGCCGACACACATCCGCCCAAGCCGCTACTATAGTTCGACTTGCAACCAGTGCACTCAACAGTTTCATTGCTTGTATTACGTTTAATATTAGAATTCTGTGACTATGCCACAGCCTAAGAAACTGCTCAGTGATGAGGAACAGAGACGTCAAAATGTGGCAAGGAAATGTGTATAAAATGCAGCCCTCACGGAGGCACAGTTAAAACGCAAACGACAGCTTGCGCAGGCAAGGTATACATGGAAAACACAAGCAGCAAGACAATTGCATCTGCAACAGAGAAGTTTCTAAAGAGGACGCGTTGGAAAGCAGGTGTGTGTGTCGGTGGGCAGATTTTCTGAGGAAAAATGCGCTACAAGAGAGAGCCCTTACCAAAGGGGGAGCTAGAATGCAAGTGAGTGAGTGATCGAGTAAATTATGCGAAGTAAAAAGCACTGCAACAGAGACCCCTTACGAAGAAAGAGTTAGAAAGCAAATGAGCGCGTGATCGACAATTTGTGCGAGAAAGAAAGCAGTACACCAGACAGCGCAGGAGTTCAACGCAAGCAGGAGCATGAGTTTGTCTTTCATTTACCAAATAGAAAATTTGTGGTAAAAACAACTTTACTGGGGAGATTGTCAAGTGTGCATTGTATTCTTAGTAGTTACCTATCTGTTAAATTTTGTAGTGTCTTGTTCGCCTATAACTTTTTATACTATGTTTATGTTACATAATTATATTCATTGCGCCTCTATCACGTCATTCTCGTGACCTTATTTTGTCTTTTACGCACCATTAGTGCGTAGGATTCTGGGCCCCGTTACAACCACCCCACACCTACCCACTGTCATTGATCACACCATTGCACACTCAGTACATCACGTCTTGGCGCTCTTTGGCCATAGCTGGCCCTTTGTGCCACAAAACGTATACAGTTAAACCTGGATATAACGAAATTGACAAATTCCCGAAAAACTTCGTTATATAGAGGATTTCGTTATATGCAGGTTCGGCACGAAAATTCGAAAAATAAACGTTTACCGTATATACTCGATTTTAACGCGCCCTCAATTGTAACGCGCACCCGTTTTCCATTTTCGTCGAAGCACTCATCCTCGGAATGTCACACCAGGTACCGGATGCGTGGACGCGTGTCGTTTCGCACAAGCGCGAGGCATCGGAAATGAAGAGCGAGCGTCACGATGGCGTCGTAGCGTCGTATAGTGTTACAGTAGAACGTCGTTGTTACGTCGTTTTCGACCGGTCCCGGACAGCTCCCATAGAACTCAATGCGTCATGCAACGAGCGGCAAATTGCCGCACGTCAGCGCCTTGCCGCGAGGCCACCGTGGCACGCGCGTCTCGCCGCGCGGCAGCGCGATAAGATCTCCCGCGCTCTCCGAACGGGCGAGCAACACCGCGAGCGCTCGTTGTTTCATGCGAAGCGAGACGACGATCGTCGATTGAAAACCCGGCGCGGACCGGCGGCGTTCCGGTTGCGATGGCTCCGTGACGTCACCCTCGTCGCTCTTGATTGGTTCTTCATCTCGCGGCACGCGGCATTTGCCGCAGAACCCATTTCGCGCGGCACGCCGCAAGACCCCCGATTCCTGCCGCTTTTGCCGCGCGTTTCTGAAGCGCGTTTTTTCTGCGTGTTTTTGCCGCTAGCGTGGCTGTACCCGTCCAAGGGCGATAACGCAGTCGCCGCGCGCCGTATGCTGTATGTGGAAGTGAAAACGTGGGAGGGGAGCCGACGACCGCGTCTAAATCTCACGCGCGCAAGAAAAGCAGAGAGGAAGCGCGTCTTCCGTTGCGCTCGAGGCAGCGGTGAGGGAGCGGGGGGGAGCGGGGCGGCGCGCGGTCGCGCAGGCCGTATCTTGAAAGCGATCTGCGTTGGGGCAGAGTCTAGCAGTGTAGGTGCGTCGGCGGCTCGTAGCTTTCTGCGTGCTGTGTGTTCTCGGCGCTCAGTTTGCGTTGAAGCGATAGACAACAGCACGAAGGTCACTCCGGTCGCTTCTCCAGCGGCGCTTCCACACGCCGCCAGCATTTGACAGGGCGTGTCCGCGCTCATCGAGTCTGATGTGCCACAGCGTGTACCAGTGCGTCGGCAACATCAGCTGGAAAAGGAGAGAGTGCCGGCTTGGCGGGCTAGGCCAGCTGCAGCAAGCGGCAGGATCAGATTTGAATGAATGAAGGGAGGGGTAAGGTCATGCCCGCGACAGGCAAGATCGCCGGGTCGAGGGATGCAGGGCCGCCTAGCACACGCACGCACGCACACGTGCGCTCGCTTCGCATTCCATCGCGGCGGAGAAGGTGCTTCCGGTTGCTGCTCGTGCAAAAATGACAAAATTTGGGGCGAAATCTCTAGGTGGTCGGAGGGGATCGGAGGGTCCCGCTACCACTTCGTTACGTAGAGGTCTCAAATACATGTGCTTCTATGGAGTAACGGCGGGGAATCGAAAAACTTCGTTATATCCAGGAATTCGTTATATGGAGGTTCGTTATAAGCAGGTTTAACTGTATAATCATATCTCTTTAATTATGGCAGTCTTGGTTTAAGCTTTGTAAGTAATGATTCCAAAGAATGCTACACACTATATGACAATTCCCTAGTGAAGAATTTATGCCCCAATTTTTCCCCCAAACTTTCACACTCCAAAGTGGGGGTGCCGGCCTTAAACAAGCAAATACAGTAATAGAAGCTTCTAAGTAGCAGAAAACCTAACAAGATGCTGTTTAAAAAATGTGCAATGATGCCGCCATCTGCACAAGAAAACAACAAGAGTGAGGTGCTACTCTCGACTCCTTGAGAAAACAATCTTGAAAATTTCTACAGAAAAGGAAGTGAAGGTTCAGTTACACCCAAAGATAAACGAATAGGCTATAGCCCAGGATTATCAAAGAGGCAGAAATAAAGCTAGCTTGTGGAAAGCATGCCCTAAGAAACCCCGACTTGTTTAGTACATTTAAACCTCGTTTTAATAAAATCGCACCTGACCCGACTCTACCTACTACCTACTACTCTACTACCTTTGTTATATCCGACATTTGTTACAAGCATATATTCATTGCTGGTTAAGATCAACGAGAAACATTTGACATTTACTAGGCTATATTAGCTATTTTACTAAATACATGTTTGTTATAAGGTCTACTTCCATTAATTTAACCCTGACAGGACCAGCGAAATAGATCTAGTTATCCAGTGAGTCGAATAAAACAAGATGCAGGAAGAACGGAACACACCGCTGATTCACTTGGCAGTAATTATCAAATTCTAACACGCCCCCGAATCAGACATGCACCCACTTTCTATGTGTGCAAAATATTAAACTAACGTAGAAATAAAGTAAACATCCTAAACAAAGTAGAAATCCAATGCGCAACCGATTTTTTAGCTATAAATATTATTGCCCAATGACAGCCGGTTTTCTAAAGTCAGCTTCACCACATAATTTTCAAGTTAGCATCGCCGCAGTACATTAGTAATATGTGGCAAAGCCATCAACGTTGCAAAGGAGGTTATGGTTTTGTGTCTGCGTGCCATGCGCAGGCAATTTTCTCGCGTTAGAATCGGGTAAATACCGTAATCAAATATTGTGACCCAAGATTATTGCTCGAAAATCTTCCTGGGCGTGCCAGCAATTTCGGGTTTTAAGTGCCAAAATACGATCTGATTATAAGGCACGCAGTAGTGGGGGCTCCGGAATAATTTGAACCACTTGGGGTTCTTTAACGTGCACCTAAATCTAAGTACATGGGGGTTTTCACATTACCACCCAATCGAAATGCGGCCGCCGTAACCGGGATTTGATCCCGCGACCTCGTGCTTAGCAATACAACACCATAACTACGAAGCAACAACGGGGGTTGCTATTGGGGTCACCACAAGGGTCAGGCGCGTGCGTGCCGACTGGTCAAGTTTGAATTATCCGGCGAAGGGCAATTTTAGGATTGAAAAAATGAAAGTTTGACCTCATAGAAATGCATGGGCACCGACCGGGACCTTCGGCCGGGATCGAATTAACCTAAAAATTGAATTGATCAAAGTCAAATTCTTGGAAGTCTACCTATAGTTTTGACAGTACTACAAGGTGACAGATGGGTCACCAAATGCGCCATGTGCCCTTCTCTTTGGTAATGGCATAGTTTTTATTTTATATTCATTGACATCTTTGCACTAGCATTTTCCTTCTCATGCAATCACATACGTGCCTTATTGAATATACATTTGTTGCAGCCTGTCGACCCAACCACCATGAACGTCTCACAGTTTGCACAATTATCGTAGCTTCAAACACAATTTTGAATGCACCATTGCTTTCAGTTCATCGGCCCTACCACAAGCCCTTGAACTGTGGAATAATCCTCCTGACAATGTTGCTAACGTTTGTGACCTTGAAGTTTCGACATGAAGCCATATTCTCATGAGGATTTGTTTTCACTGTTACGCTAAAGCGTTGCTTGCTTGCAGGTACTTGCTCCTCGCTAACTGCTGGATAACTTCGCAGTGTTTCAAGATGTTACGATATCAAATTTTCCACAAGTTTCTTCACCAGTTTTATTTGTCGTTTGCTATGTTTTTGCCTTTGCCAACTACTACTCTGCAATTGCACCTTGTGAAGATTTTATGATGACTTACAGACCGCATTTCGGTACACGGCAAGAAGCAGTGACCGAAGGAAGGGGTCCAGCGCGAGCTGAAAGCCAGCCTTGGACAGGTTCTCGTACGGCAGTGGCAGCTTTGACCACGCTGCCAGCACTTTAATGGTGCTGGACTCCTCGACCAGGGCGTTGGTGAATTCTAGAATTATGTTATCTTGCAGACGAATAAAGGTGTCTGCGGACACTCCCAGCTGCTCCAGGATAGTAATCAGGGGTTGGTTTAACGTCCCCGAGCCTGTAATAGAGAGCAAAATAATGAAGGCACGTCAAAACATCAATTAATCGCACAACAGAGTATTACGGGAGCGCAGTATGTTGGTGCAACATTCTCATGACAGTTCCTCAGTGCATGCTGTACGAGGGTTTGGCAAGGCGCAAAAGAACAAGACAACGGAAAGCACAAGTACCAGGAACTATCCAAGGCATGACAATGACGAGGCTTCATTTGGGTGTCATTTGGGTGCCACGGAAGAGCGGAAACCAAACTGCAGTTCCAGTGAGCCCAGCATATTTACCACTCGCTGCCCCCTCTGCCATCGAGATGATGAGCCCGTGGATTCAACTAATTGACAACAAACTTGCCCAGCTACTGCAAATGTTGGACGTCATGACACCTAAGCCAAAGTCAGCATACAAGATGAACACAGCCTAGAGACATGGTTGAATGGCACCTCGTACGACCTGCTCCTCTTTTACATTCGAGAGGCCAGCTTGGGCTCCCTGCTGTGAAAGACGAGAGCGATATTTTTCCCATCCCCTCACAGGAATTGGAGCCATTGTATCAATAAAGACATTTTTACTACTACTGACGAAATCACAGCAACAATGGTGGCAGTGATTGCACATCGAACGCACGACAGTGCGACGTCGATGACATGATGACAACTAAGACACCGTGGTCACAAGATTAAATTCTCGGCAGAGTTCTTTAAATGACCCCGACATAGAGCAAGATGATAGGAATTCATGTTACAAAAAACAGGCACACAAACATTGTATATAGCCTATAGAGACAAAAAGGATAACACCAACACCAACTCAACATATTGGTGGCAAGTTTTGAGTCTTCTTTCCAGCGACTGTGCAGCCAGGGGAACCAGTGAGCCCCAAAAAACTGCAACTGGAGCTCCTAAAAAAAGTCTGGCTCCAGTTCATGAAAAAGCACAATACAGGCATGTTTGGTATGGGTGTGCTAACATCCCCTCCAGGCACTGTGTGCAAAATTGTGAACACCAAGATAGTGCATCAGAAACAAAAGCACTGGTGAAAATGAATTTTTAAATGTCTCGCACACATCTTGAAACATTTCAGTAAACACTGAAGTATTAATGACGTAAAAGCACTCATGAAAATGATTTTTTAAATGTCTTGCAAACATCTTGAAACAGTTCAGTAAACACTGAAGTAGTAATGACATTTAGTAAAAGTTGGAAGGCAGACGTCTGGGTATCGGTATGTCATCGTGTAGCAGGTTCACATTTTGCATCGTTTTTTAGCATGTTACATGCAGCATATACTTCCAAGTGGCTCGATGAATGCTTTCCACGTATGCTAGACGTGAAATGATTGATGCTCTCATATCTGATGTCCCTAGAAGGAGTCCTTGCATAGAGCTTACATTGTGAAAACTTGGGAAAATTCATCTGTTCGTTGGCAGTACACATCTCACGATTGTGAAGCTTCAAAATATGTGGTAAATGTCAAGTTTCAATAGACAGAATTTATTGGCACCTATGTGCTAGGTTTTAAACCATCTGAACAGCCATCAACGTTTCCATGCTGTAGTGACAACTTCAAGTGCAAACAGTTTGAGAATTTCAAGGGACACCAATTACACGAGGACGGACTCAATGAGGTGACGTGCCTCAATGGTAAATCATATTTCTAAATCCATCATAATCTGAATCAAACCTGAATAAGAATTGCCACACATGGCAATTGAACCCACCATGGAGGCACACTTGATGGCACCCACATTCAGATTGGGGTAGAATGCAAGATGCTGGTGTTTCCAGGAAGTCAATATTAATCTAGGGTGCCAATGCTCACGAGACCAAAGATGGACGTGACAAGCACTACTAACAATGAGCGATTGTGCTATCCATCTCATCTTCCTTTGGTCACATGTGTGCTTCTTCATTGCGTCACCAACAGGCCCAAAAGAATACTCATCCAATCGATCAACATACGAGGTTTGACCACTTCAAGGTACTCCGAGCTGGTACAGGGGAACTTCTGCATGCTGGGCCGCAGGTAGAGCAGCTTCTTGTTGGGCAGGGCAGGGTTGATGCAAAGCAGGCCCTTGGACCCGGCGTACCGAACTTGCGTGGCCGACGGACGGTCTTTCAGCTTCATCACCTCGTACACCTGTGCACACATTTTGCGCCCTTAAGGAGTACAGGCATATATTTTCCAAGTTGGAGAAACTCCACAACATGTCTCTTGCATGCAAAACAGTCACACTTGGCAAGGTTAGGAAGCACTTGGTAATTATTTTTCAAAGAGAAAAACAAGCTATGTTAAAACTGATGTTAAAACTAGAACTTTTTTCTGGTGGTTAGTTGCATTTCTGATGTTTTGTGCACAGATGCCACTATGCTTGTTTTCAGACTTTTCAGGTAGATATTCAAGTTATTCAGAGGTTTTTTATATTGTGTAAATACAGAGTATATTTTTGTATTGAGATTTGCCTTGCTCTGTACAGCTCTTTTCTGTATCCGACATGCTGTTTTGCTACATCTGCATTGTACTGGCTACCTGGGCCTTTGTCAAGCTGTTTATACAGCTTTCAGCTCACGATAGCCAGCCAGAAGTAGCTTGCAAATAAAATGCATTGAATTGAGTTATGCAATATTTGAATTTCCTACTAGTGTGAGTGTAAAAAGTGCTGCCACTGACGAACTGAGATTGGGAGCAATTTTTGGAGCAGCAAAATCTTAACTTTGGAGCAGTTTGGAGCATCCAGATACAGATTTCGGAGCACTTTGGAGCTAATAAATGCCACATGCTGGACACGTCCTAACCTATTTCAAACACTTATTATTGACAAGCGTTATTCCAGAAAGTATTTGCATGCTATAAAACAATGTTGCTCTGCCTCTAAATACATGAGTTCCCCTTTAAATGAAGACAACAATCCCTGTTCACACAGTGTGCTGTAATTAGTTTACTGCCAAGTTTAGTGAAGCTGCTCAGATGTTGCCTTTTACATCGTATGATTTTTTCATTGACAGCTGACACTTTGTTAAGTTTTCAGCAAGGCTCTAGCATCAGTCAGAAACACCTGGCCAGACAATGTCATCAATGCTTTTCTGAGCCAGGCCAGCCTTGATGAGCCCCTCGTAAAGCTCAGTCATTGCTTCAAACGACAGCCAGGTACTTTTCAACGGCCTGTTTATTCTCATAAAGCTGAAGCCTCTGTACGGCAACTGGCCGATTCACAACTCGCGTCAACCGATTATTTCGACACCAGCAATTCAAACAAGCTCGATTATTCAGACTACTTTAAGGCACCATCACTGGCCCATAAATTCAAAGTATAAGTACGACCGAAATTTGGGACACCTTACGGCACGCCATTCTATATAATTCAGACTCTGCCTGCACGACTGCATGCTAATTTGACCGCAGAGTTGAGCAGAAATAGCAATATTTTGGCATTGATACGTCACTGGCATCCCCGCAGCATGGTGGTCGGCCATGTTGCCGACACCTGCTGGAAAACGAAACTAGTGAAGCCTAGTGAATCCAGCACCGACCACACCCAAACCGTCGGGCAAGAGAACTCCGGCAACCCATTCGGGAGTGCATTTGGGTTGGCTCTGCGCGTCCGCCGTTTATCCATTGATGTTTTAACCAGCGACACGGTCGCGGCGACTGCAGTTGTTTAAGTGGCGGCAACTACACCCGTCCCTTTCCGGGATACTTTCACTTTTGCGACATTTCGCGCGACTAGCACTGGACACGTCGATGAATGATACGATTCCTGGCACACTACCAAGTATGCTAACGCTGATGCTAGTGATGCAAAATCCCGCGAAAGTGAACGTATCCACGAAAGTGGTCACTGGCAGAATAAATTCTGTTCTTTTCTGGCAAATTTAGGTATTTCTGGCTCCCAATTTTTTTTTACTTTTAGGTGGTCTCCATCGAGCCTGAATTATCGGTCGCCATTCGATTTATGAAGCCGCTTTAGTCATGCGCACTACGCAAGTCTGCAGGCCACTGCGGCTACACATAATGGGCAGGCGTTAATTTTGGTGCACTTTGGCGCAAAATTGTGTATTTTTATCAGGATGGCACAGGAAATCTCGTATGGTGCAATCTGGCGCGTTTGGCGCAGGAATGGGAGCACTGGTGTAAATGATAGACTTGGAATCAGCATTACTTTGACGTTACGACAGCAAAAGGTGCAGCAATAATGCTAGGTATGATGAAGTTGCTCATAAGGAAACATTAACAGGAGTGCTACATCTTCTTTAATTTATTTGTATGATTGACTGCACTCGCTCACAGCGATCACATCAATAGAGCGAGCCAGTGCATTTCGATGACACGATGTCTCTACCTCCTGGGTACTAAAAGACCAAGTCGTTTGTAGACAAGTATTAGGGTAAATTATTTAGCGCACTTACCCTTGCCAGTGCGTTAGCTAGGTTTAAGAGGGTTCAGACAATTATTTAACAAAAAGAAAATAAGTCGATAATGTTATGATGGTACTTTTAAAAGGCCCCCAACCAAGCTCTAAATTAAGCTTATACAAAGAGCGTTCCAGCACAAAAAATTTTTGAAACGAGTTCATTAAAAAATCAAAGAAACAAATGCTGTAATGCCATACTATTATAAGGCAAGCTTCACTGCAAGCACACACACTCTCTCTTTGTCTAGACCATGGGTTCTCAAAGTGGGTTCCGCGGAACTCTGGGGTTCCGCCGGCCCCTGCTCGGGGTTCCGCGAGCCACTGATAAATTTTCCGTGGTCCCGCGCTAACCAAGTGGCTAAAACGGCGAAAATGAGGTGCGCTCGATCTACAGAACCTCCGTTACTCACACCCGAGTGTCCAAAACCACTCACAGCGCGTAACGGCAACGCGCGAACTGAGTAATAAATTCGCAAGCTGCTTGTAGCTACCCAACCTACGAAAACGGGCATTACGCCTAAGCTTTTGTACTTAAATCTCGGAGGCCGTAATTTACCAATATGCGCATTTCTGCCGTTTGTAGATAGCGTAGGTGCCGATTGCGTGCACACTGACGTATACGTTGGAGGAATAAAAAAAATGAAGAAAAAAAATGCGCAGAGCATCGCAAATATGCGCCGCAGAAGAGCAAGAACGGCGCTAGCGTCCAACCGAAACGAAGCGGCGCAGTCCGCATCGCCATGGTCCTCAGTGGCAAGCGTGCGCGGCACGTGATTGACAGCAACGCCGGAGCGCTTCGTGCCTAATTGCGCCCTTAAGACTTTATTCTTGCGTTTATCACCGCGCGTAACACCGCGTTGGCGGCATGCCGCGTGCCTTCGTAAGTGCGTAGTTGCCATCCATGATCGCATCGATAACCACTGCAGTTTCGTCCACAGCAGCTGAGGCAAACAGTAGTTTCGTTTTCACTCGGTGCGCGCGTTGGCTGCGTGCCTTCACAAATGCGTAGTCACCAACCATGGTAGCGTCGACAGCGACCGCGGTTTCGTCCGCACTTCTTGCAGCGAATGGTAGTTTCGTTTTGACTTCGTGCGTGCGTCGGCCGCCTGCCTTCTGAACCGCAAGGTCGCCGTCCATGATCGCGTCGATAACGGCCGCGGTTTCGTCCGGACTTGTTGCAGCGAACGGTAGTTTCGTTTTGACTTGGTGCGTGCGCCGGCCGCCTGCCTGCCTTCTGAACCGCAAGGTCGCCGTCCATGATCGCGACGATAGCGGCCGCGGTTTCGTGCGCAGCGGTTGCGGCAAGCAGTAGTTTAAAGCTGTCGAAGATTAAGAGCCCCGGCTACATCGCGATGGGCGGACAATTTGTTGGCGAGCAGCTGACTGGCGAAAAAATAATCGGGATGTACGCGCGCGAGGCCTTCGCCGCTGCTAGCGCAAATCAGTCATGAGATGACGAGAATTTCAGCTTCTGCACTGGTCTTGTGCTACATAAATATAAACAGAATTTGCTGATTCATTGAGTAAATAAAAGCGTGTTGATGTAGTTAAGCATTTGTTTATTGTTTTCTTGATACCCTCGATAATTCAACATTTGGTTAATTAGGACATTTTAATTCGGTTAACTGGGGGGGGGGGGTTCCTTGGCGCATCATGGAGCTTATCAGGGTTCCCTGGAACGAACCTGCTTGAGAACCCCTGGTCTAGACTATACTCTGTTGCACCATAACTTGCCAAACAGGCAAGGTTGCGGGATAATAGTATTATGGTAGAATGCCACGCAACTGCTCCCAGTATATCCCTCCGCTCACCACCCCCGTGGGCTGAAGTGGGCGCCGTATGCTCAAAAAAAAAAAAGAAACGCCATAGTGCAGACATTCCAGACACATATGTCTAAACAATATATACGCCGCATGATCCTCTGTATTTGGCGACCCCACCCCCTTGTCTGCCGCCCCAACCAACTCACGCTGCATGCAGACAATACGCATCTGCTAATCTTGGAGGCCACGGCCCAACTTGTTTCTAAATTGAAAAGTAAGGTGGCACCACATGTCAGAAAAACAAGAACGTTTTACGTGAATTAGTAATTAAAAAACACCGGATGAGTAATGAGAACAATCATTGTTTCTAACAAAGTGACTCGCATTTTAAAAAAACATGCGATTTATGTCAATGTGCGGATGGTTCCCTTCAGCGTGGAGTGCAGGGGTACCGCAGCCATCGCCATTTGCAAAGTTACGGTGAAACAGAGCATAGCACCCACAGGCTGCATTCTGTTCCCTGCCTTCTGGTAATACCAAAGTGTTTATGGGACGAGCCCCTTCAACTCCAGCAAAGTTCCAGTGCACGCTCCCCCCCCCCCTGTGTTGGACAAAAGCATCTGCAATGTGATGCAGTCACTCTGCTGGGAAGTAAGGAACCCTCAACAGTAAAACAAAGGCCACCATTAGATTTCAGCTGTTTTTGAAGAGTACGTCCTGCAGACACGGTTCTCACAGAGAGCACAAGTGCCGTCTAGGTCATTGTGAACAACCTCCCTATAGGGGGAGGCAAAGTTCACTTGAATATATTTTACCTTTGTCGGCAATGTGTGTGTTATTTATGAGTGTTCACACGTCACATTGGTCTGCCTGCAATGCCCAAATCTGGTGCAGAATCCGGGGCTACAAGTGCATGTTCTCCTCTTACCTCTTCGGCAAATGGCACGGACATCATGCCAACGCCGTCCGAGAAAATGTAGTTTCCTGCTGACTGGGTGGCACTCGGCCACAAGGTCGGGGACGACCTGTACTTGGCTGGCCTGCAAACGGACAGCCTGCTCAGTGGAGAAGCACTGGCCCATGCGCGCCAAGCGTTTGGCCATGTTGTGGATGCGCTCGAACTGTCCCATGCACTCGCGGATCGTCACTGCACTGTTCTGCTGCTCGTCGGCCACGTACATCCATGTCCTGCATGACGATATTAGCTGTAAGCCTTTCTCCTTGTAGACACAGATGTAGGGAAATCGCAAAAAAATATCTGAACCTGTGTTTTGTAACGCTTCGTTGCATTGTTCGTGCTGATGATGTCGATGTTTATGGGCACGTCCCTTTAAAATGAGGCAGTTACCAGTGGTCACCTAGCCTGCTTAAGCTAATCAGGTTTGACTACACCTATCCTGGTCTAGTATTTTGCCTCTCTCTCTCCTTGATCTCTTTCGTCTTTAAAGCTATTAACTCTATATTGTACAGTTACCTATGCTTGTAACAGCTCCATCAATCTCTTTCCTGCTTTTCTTCCACCGATGATCTAAATGTCGATCTTTTGCTTATCTCAACTGCTGACCAGCTAATGTTTCTTTTCTAATCAAGGAGCATGCAGAGT
Organism: Dermacentor silvarum; assembly: GCF_013339745.2. Classification (NCBI taxonomy): domain Eukaryota; kingdom Metazoa; phylum Arthropoda; class Arachnida; order Ixodida; family Ixodidae; genus Dermacentor; species Dermacentor silvarum. The sequence continues at coordinate 370,243,540 of NC_051154.1, read as the reverse complement.
GGCCGATCAACTCAATAACAGAAGCATGGCAGCATGAGAGTCACGTCCAAGCCAATGATGACGGGCAACAAGAATGAAAAATGGCATGGATAGTTACAAAAGACTGCTCTAATTTGTTCCAGCCATAGAATATCCTGCTAGAACTACTAGAGGAAAGTTTGGCGCCAGTGTTTATGGGAGCTGTAAGTATGGTTTTACTGCCTGGATGATGGATAGCAGAACATGAACGAGGGTGATGGCGCAGGCTAGCTGATGCATCATGGAGTCGAAACAGGGCAAAAGCATGGCACTTGGCAAGAAGGCGCAAATGAAGCGCAGACCTGCAACTAATATTTACAGTTTGCTGCGTGTGGAATAAACTGGTAAGGGAGAAACACAAGGGAAAGGAACAATATGACAGATAATCTTGAGGTGCTAATCGGTTTATGATTATTATAGGGAATTACTCTGAATGGCAATAACATATCTCGAAAGAAGACACACGGCTTCTACGAGTCTTCTTGCATGGTGTCTCTTGCATGGTTTCGTGCATGGTGACTCCCTACAAAGAGTAGTAGTAGTAGTAGCACATAGATGTTCCTAAACTTCACCTTTCTAGCTTCAAGCAACTGGTGAATTTTAACGCAAGCCTCTGCTGTTCTGACAGCTTGCGCCGCACCAATTTTCTATACATGCGTTTTGCCCAAAGCAGTGCTTCTTACCTAAAAAGCACTCGAGCCTGACTAAGGCTTCATGCCTCGGCTACTCAACGGGCCTTCAATATGATGGTTAAAGGACCCCTTACTAACCCCAAGCTATACAACTTTTTATATATCGACAGCTGTTTCTCGCCAAAACAGAACTCCAGTTTCAGTTTCATGCCCCAGCCACTCTACTGTCCTGCAAGACGATGCCTAAAGGGCCCCAAGCCCCACTCTAGGCTATAAAATTTGGTATATATCGGCAGCTGCGTACCAGTTTACAAACATACAGCCACAAATTCTTTTGCAATGAAGCTGTGATAGAGAAGTTACATGTATCTGATAAACGACTTTGTGACTGTCATAGTTTCTCACTCATCTTCACAACCCTCTACACAGGCATTTTCTCCTGGCCATGTACCGTCACCAGCTGTATGCTGTGCAATATGTGGCAAGGGTCACAAGTACACACCAGAAAAAAAAGCTCTTCCCATCATGCACCTCTGATCACACTTTGTGCAATGCCGAACTCAGCAGCACAATGCCGTAGCCAATGCCGTAGGGTGTTATGAAAGTTTGGCTATTAAATGTACACTACCTGCTCCTTGTGACAGAACAAATCTATTAAACATATTGGCAGGCTGACATGCAGGCTGACAAAAAACCACTTCATGTGCCCAGCAAAACCATGTGAAGTGATGGCTTGAGTAATGTGGTTGCTGCCTTTCAGACCTCAGAAGTGAATGCTACATCAGTTTTATTATGAAAATGGGCTACACACATTCAATACATAGCACATGTTGTGGTTTGCAAACAATTTATAGTGCCTATTTTAGTCCTTATCGTGCCTAAAATGATGCGTTTAGTGCCTGTTCTAGCTGCCTAATAACCACATTTTATTGCCCAAATATCGACATCAAAATGCCTTCACTGTATCTGACCATTTGTTATATCCAATAATTTGTCTTATTTATGACTTCACCATACTTAAAAATTTTTGTATAGAAATTCGTCGGATTGATCACACTTACAAATTCTTCATGTTTAAAATTCATATTGACCCTTTTCGCGAAGCATTTTGTTCTAGAGGAACGAGATGGTGCCTTTGGCAGCGCGCCATACATTGCCTTAGCGAATGCACACAAATACGAAACCATTACTGCTTCTACCCTCCTACTATGCGATCAAATGTTGGAAATGCAAACTGGGTGTTCACTAATGCACTGTGCCAATTCATGCTGCAAAATGTGTAACGATAAAGGGAAGGTGTGTGAGCTAGTTCACTGCAAAAATATTGATTCACATATTAAGGAATGGAATCAACCTGTGTCACCACGGCCAAGGACTGCCTGTGTTGCCGCCCTTTGTGATGCATGGCTTTCCTCGAGGATCAAAAAAGATAATTCATCTGCCAGCCTCGAAAGCAAGGACTTCAACTCCAGAACGTCGGCACTTAGAAGGGAGTACCGCTCGTTCCAAAAGGAAGTAGCGCCACTTACTGGCATAGTAAGCTTCTCGCACGTTATCTACACACATCCAAGCCTACTCGGATGCTAACTTACGCTCATCCTATCGCCAACGTATCGATAAGTGAATGGGCGCACACTTGAATCAATTTGCCGAAGCATGAGTGACGGCGACTACACCGACAAGACACGAATGTTTGAAGCTGAACGTTTCATGACGGTCCACAGAGTAAGCGAGGGACTAGCGACAAAACGTTTGCTACAAGCTACCGCAAAGTACAGAACATTTACATTCCAAGCTTTGTGTGCCGCAAGAACAAATCTATCGCAACAGAGCACACCCGCTAGCGATTAAGCTGAAAATAAACGATAAGATAGTGGCTGCACTGAGGAACCGAGGAACTTTACTGAGCCTAAAACATGACAAGCAACTGCTTCAAATGTTTGCCAAATAAATAACAAAGAGCACATTGATCCCGATTTAATTCATAAGCGGAAAGTTTGGACAGCTTGGAATACATTTCTAGCCCCCGCTTTTAGTACAAGCACCGTGTACGCTGTTCGCACTGTTTGGACAAGGCGTAATCAGCTCTGAAAGCACTTACATGTCCTCTAAAACTGTGGTCAAAGTGTTGTGTCGTGCACAAAGGCACCGTCTACGATATGGATATGCGTCGAAATGGAGGTTTGCTGCGCCGCACCGGTGTCACACGCTTGCATTGTAAATGCAGAGGCAACCGAGGCAAGCAATGGACATATCACCACGTGATCAAACATGGCAGCGCCCACGGAAGCGCTGCGAAAAGGGTAAATAAAAAAATTCACAGATGACAAAATTTCTTTTAAAAAAAGAATTTGTTACAATATCCAAACATTCGCGATATTATATATGCATTCATTATATTGAGTTCTTACACTACTAACAAGCACAAACTGCTCTTCTCACTTTGTACCCGTGGTAACTTGTGGAAGGTGCCAGGAATTTGAATTCTCTGGTGCCAACATGCACTCCCCGACGCAGAAAGCTTCTGACAATGGCATTCAGCAGAGCATCCTGAGACGAGTGCAGATTCAGCATGAATGACAGCTTGTCCAGGTTGTCGTCCCTGAACGACGCACAGATGGTGAATTCGCTGTTGAACTTTCGCAGAATCCTGTTCTCGAAGTGAACCTGCGGCGTGGCAGAATGCAATTCAGCTATCGTTAGAGAGTTGTAGTGCAGCATACGTGAAGCACATGGACACGCAGTAATATGGAAGGCCCAAAGTAGGCACGTTAAAAATGCAGAGAAGTGCCTTGTGCATTACATACACACGCTAACTTCCTTGGGTCTCTTACGTGGCTAGTGTTATAACATAACTGCACCCAGGCCACCCACTTCAACCACAACTTGCCCTTGCTACTTGTGCTTAATCACGACAGTGAGAAATAAACTTTACTCTCACTTAGAGGGCAAAGTATTAGCAATCTTGTATTGTTTTTGAGATCGGTTGTTCGTTGCGACACTGTAAGCATACCTGTCAAACTAGGGACCTCGAAATTTAGGAAACATTGTCAAGGTGGGGAGAGGCAACAACAACAACAAAAAATACAAGTACATCAAGCAAACACAACGCACCAAGCACGAGGTTGCCAATTCAGCCGCCAGCAGTTACCACTACTTGAATGCACAACAGTTCACTCGCAACCCCCCCCCCCCTCCACATAGCAGGTTGCCACAATTGCGTAGAATGAGAGGAGCTATCGGTGTTACCGCTGACTGCAAGGGTGATAGCACAGCACTTCGGGCTCTCCACTATCGCATTCTGTGCCTTGGTGGCCATGGCGTGCCTGTTTCGTTCACCGGGCCATGCACAAACAGACTAGCGTTCTCCGATGATTGCACTTGCCTTGGTGCCAAAGCACTACACATCTTCACACGTCAGAAACATCTTCCACTCAAGTGGCCCAACGTGATCACTCAAGCTCTGTGGCATATTGTGCTCAATAAGAAATTCACTGAGAAGGCACTCAGCATGCACAACGCTATTCATTGTATTTGATGAAGAAATTGTTCATGCTCCTCTGCTTATCAGCAGTACGAACAAACTTCTGGTGCTTAGTCATTGCCAAATGCAGTTTTAAAATGTGATATAGATAGAGTATGGAAAATTATATTTACAAAATATATACAGTCACAGCCAAGATGGCCGAATATCAACTGCCATGAACGCGCTTTTCAATCGTCATCTTCGTCATCCTGTTGAGCGCCTTCTTCAACATGCGGGAATGGCCCTACAACAATATTGCCTATACTCAGGCTCGTAGCCAGGGGGCAGGTCGCCAGGAGGGGGACAGGGGGGGGGGGGGCGAAATTTTGATCTTTCCGTGCTCATGTCCTACGACGCTGAGTAACGCTGTTTGTTTTATTAGTGAAATATATCGTCATGAATCGTCCGCATAAAAATATATTATTAGGAAGATTCATTTCAAAACTAAAAAATATAACTCTTAATCAAATAGTATTTAGAAAGTCACATAATTTGCGTACTGCAATTTTTACCGAAAATAAATACTGAAAAATAGGTGCTTTCATTAAATTGTCAAGGCCTTCAGGTCTTGACAATTTCATGTTTGAGAATTGACCTTCAGACATAATTAATCCTAATTAATTGCCTTTTCAATTATAATTAGATATAAAGTGTAAATGAGAAAATTGTAGAGCAAGATGAAAAACTTTCGATACAGCTTTCTGTTGCTCAATAGGTGCTACATAAAAGTGTTTTTCCGAGCGTGAAAAAAGCCCGCGAATACATGCAAAGTGCCTCGGGCGGCCAGTTGCGCGACAAGACAGCAAGAATAATTAAAGCCACTATGCGCTTATAACATTTTAGGTCACCTCTCAACTGCTGACTACCACTGCTCAGTTACTATACTGCTGCAGTTTTTGGCAGGCTGTCGCCTTGTAGTCGTATTTTCTAGTAGACCTCCACAGAGGAACTTATCTATGCAAATAATCATGCACGAATCAATTCCGCACTGCCATGGCTCAAATGGCTGTGTAAATAACCCAAAATTAAATTATAGGGCTTTACGTGCCAAAACCAGTTCTGATTATGAGGCACACGGTATTGGGCGACTCAGAAAATTTGGACCACCTGGGGTTCTTTAACGTGCACCTAAATCTAAGTAAACGGGTGTTATCGCATTTCGCCCCCATCGAAATGCGGCCGCCGGGGCCGCGATTTGATCCCGCGACCTCGTGCTCAGCAGCCCAACACCATAGCCACTGAGCAACCACGGCGGGTGTGTAAATAAACCATATCGCATAGACTCTAATCAGCAAATGCTATGCACTTTTAGCCGTCAACTTACTCAGTGCAGTGGCATGCCTAAATAGACGTTCATCTGTCTCACGTACGCTAGGAAAATTTGTTGCAGAACCAAGAACCACGGCATGCCCTGCTGCACGAAGTGCACGAATAGCGCAGAAATCGAGAAAAAAAAACGCGCTAGCACTTCTCAAATTCCGTGTGTACACATGGCACACGCACGAACTCGCAGGCGGCCGCCTATAATGCCGCGAAGGTGCGGCACCAGTCACAAACTCTGCAAATGATCGTGACTACCTGGAGTAACAAAATATTTAACGGCAAGGGGATGCACGACTCACGTATGCAGTATCCACTGGCGAATTATGCAGCGTATATGCGGTATCCATTTACGTAATAGACTACAAGAAGAAAGCTAAAAGAAGCGAAATATATTGTTACCATGCCGAGGCGCCAAACAAAATCGAGTTTGGCCGCCTCATATTGGACAAAATGTTACTCTAAAGACCACGAAATACCAATCACGTACGATAAAAGGGGGCCAAAACACGATCGAGAACCTGAATCGCAAAAGCAGTAACAGCACGGTGTGGTGCACACAATATCCTATGGGTATGCTGGCAAGGAAATAGGACGGGTACTTGACCACATCTCTTGCACCACCGTACCCGTAATGAATCATTAACGAAGAGTCCGTTTGTCAGTTTTCTTGTATATACAACATTGTCGCTAAACGGGAGACTGAAATACCACGATGACGGCTGTCTAGAGGACATATGCAAAGTGCGCAGATACGGCAATTCCCACCATTCTTCGCATCCTGCAAAACTTGCTAGTTTCACGCATGACGGCCGATCCCGATTTCAGGCACAGCAAGATTTCTTCTCTCAGATTTTCATCCTCGGCGCTCTCCAGTGAAAAACTCAGCTGTTATCCAAATTAAAACCATACAAACAAATCGCTGCACACGCAATACCAAGTAAGACAACAAAACGCTGCAATATTTACATGACAAAGGACAGCACAACCTTAACAGGCAGGAACACACTACAGCTAGACTACAGCCCCAAGCATGCGCAATTACGGAACTATGCATAGCGGCAGCCCGGTTTCAGCCAGTTTCACGCGCAGCCTTGGCTACATGCTTGGTCATGTGACCGATTTGACGACGGTATCGCCACCTTGCGTAAGGTTGGATCGTGTTGACGAGTTGCTTACGGCCTCCGAAACTTACGCGCGCTGGCTGGTTTCACTCAAATCTCGGAGGTTCAAACACCGCGCGCCTTGATGTGCGCGGCGTGAGTGTCGTGGTGTGCCCGTTCTGTTTATCGACTATGAATCATATCGCGCAGAGAGAGACAACGCCTGCTCTCGCCTGCTCTTCCGTTGTTCTTTAGCGCGCTGGCTCGCTTGCTCGATGCCACGTACTCCGTTTCAAAGCACGAGCGGTGAGTTGGACGTTGCCGCTGCGCGTTTGCAGGCCTTTCATTTCGGGCGCTGTCAGTGCCGCATCATTGTGGTTGCAGCGTAGTAATAGACTATCGGCGCTTCTGAGCAGGCGCGATCACGCCGCGCTATGCGCCCAAGCGTGAAATATTAAAGAGAATAGCTTTCTGGCTCCGGCTGTTTTTATGGTTGAACAGAGGTCGGTGATCGCAATGTTGGTTTGCAAGGAAAACGTTCGTTCGTTCGCTCTGTCGATCGCTAACTATATATTTCGCTCACTCGGCGCGCTACTTGCATATGTACTGACAATCATCGACGATGGTTCCTACACGTTTTTTTATGTACAGTGTGCGTACAGTAAAATTCGCTGCAACATTTTCTTCAGAGCGCCTTTCCTAGTAACGGCTGCACCGATGTATTCCTCCGGTGGCACCGAAAGTGATGTTCGCTCTTTAACTCTGTACTTTTATTTATGGGTAATATGAAAAAAAAACTAATAAATACGGCGCATAAAGAATGCTTACAAAATGGAACAGGAGAAAAATTTTAATGTCATCGGTAAACTACATCTGAATGTGTAAGAAACTGCGTAAGCAAAACGCGTAAAAAGTGAACACAAATTATTAGGTCAGGCACTGCGCTCAGTGCGTAACAGCTCTTGGAATTTTCCTGCGTTTCCTTCAGTAGCAACGTTTGAAATGCAAGTGGTTCCATTCGACGATAGCACGTGGTATGAATGAATTTGCAAAGCGATGAGAGGGACTTATATCGGTCGTTTAACTTTTCACTGTTGATCGCGACGAGGAAAAATGACTGCAAGGGACTGAAATTAAGAAATCGTCAGAAAGAATTGAATGATGATAAAGTTTATGGATGAGCGAAAGCTGTTCATAAAGTGGATGCACTGTAAGAATCGGCACCAGCACGGTCTACTGACATGGCAGCGCTCTTTGTCCGTGTGACGATGATGCTAACTGCACTCGCGTCCATTTCTTCGTGGCGTAAAACGCTTCCTGTTGCGGTCTCAACTTCATTCGCTATCCTTCGTCTCTTCTGACGCGAGGTCAACACCACAAACGGCTTCTTTTTCCTAGCCGAACTCATGCTGCTGTACTGGCAGAAGGCGAGTATGCAGCACGACGAGTGCCGCTTGATAACCAAGAACGGCGCCGTCAAAAACCCGATACACTAGGTAATTGAACAAATACGGCCAGTCTTATAAAAGCGCTTGCAAAACGTATTCAACGCTTGTTTTTAATCTGTGTTAGACGTTTTGAAGACTTTGTGTGCTACCTGGGATATGCTCCAGTCTGGCCGCGCTACGTGGTGCGGATCAGCTTTGTCCTGCACCAGCTTGACCGATGGTTGGTAGCCACATCCAACTTGCGCATTTTGATGCTTCGTCAGTAGCTCAGTACGAAGCGACGTCTGCCAAGGCGTCTAACCAGGAGCAGCCAGGAGTGAGCACGCGCTGGCAAGCATGCGTGTGGTCTGACGTTAAGTTTCGCATGGTTCGAGGCTAGTTGAGTGTTCAAAATTACTTGAAACTAGCGAGACTCGATGGCTACGACACCGATGAGCAGGTTGGCCAAACTAATTCCCACACGAGCGGCCGCGACCGAGCGTGAGCAGACGATAGTCGGGTTCTTCCGGAAGTACGTAATTATTATAGAAATTCGAAAGCAGATTTCCGCTTGTTTATTAAGCCTGTTTATTAAAGTTCCTCAACAAATGTACACAGTTACAGTAGGAAGAAGCGCACTGATCCAAACAACCTTTTTGATTGATGTCAGCTATTGACCAATAGCAGCCGCGTATGGAAATCTGCTATATTACGAAATAAAGCGTCCAGAAAAGAGAGCGTTTGAGAGAAAGGATGACTTCGCGCCACGCTTGCGAGCTACACGCGCCGCGCACGGCAGCAAAATTTTGCTGAGATGTTCACGGAAGCGTAAGCTATCTGCGGACTTTTTTTTTTTTTCACGTAGGCCGAGGGGGGGGGGGGGGACCCCTTTAAGATTAAAATAAATAAACACACGAAGGATGGTTCCATGTTTAGTGATGAATATTGTGAAGCGATATTCTATCCAAATAGGTGAAGGACAAAGTCAGCATGCTGCATCCTAAATCCAGTATAAATATAGTGCGTGATCTGAGTGTACGATATCGTCTTCATGGCAGGGGCACTCACGGCGAACTAACAAACGGAACTTGCCATCAATCGGCAGGGGCACAGCCTTTCGTGCCGGGGCCACGGTATGGACGCCGGACATGCCCATAGGTGCTGCTGCTGAACCCAGAGTGCAGTCGGACATGGCGCCATGGTGGCACTGGTGCTGGAAGACGAGCCGAGACCAGTCCTTGTGGCGCCCAGGCAGCCGCACAGAAAGCTGGTCGGTGGATGGTCGCTGCATAGCGGCGTGGTCAGGACGGTGTTGGTTGCAGAGTGACGCAGGACGGGGGACGACATTAGTGCGCCGTTGACGCCGCCTTGAGGGACTGTGCCTTTGCATCCGGGAACGCGCGAAGAACGGGGCTTGTTTGCTCTCGCGCAGCGTCTCGTGCAGCATCGAACGCAGCAAGGGCGCTTCGTCTTTGTCTTTTACTCGCGCGCAATCCTCGCGCCCACGCGATGGGCGTCGCTCTTGATATCTTTATGAGTACGAGTATGGAATGTGTTTATTGCTACGAGCATCCGCACTGAGGTACTTGTTGTATTTAGAACACAGAGGAACGATGCATCCGATGCCTGAACATCATCTTCTTTATTTTGTGTCCCCGCGCCCCCATCCTCATCTTCTTTCCTATACAACATTTTCCCGGTCGATCAAAAAAAAAAAAAAACTATCGCTTGCGTGACGCATAGTCCCTGAGTCCCTGAGCTTCCCTGAGCTTTTAACTCGTGCGCTCTTCCGTGGGGGTTGGCCGTTCATTTTGTCCCGCAGTGAAGACGCCTGAGTACTTGACTCACTGCTGGCTTGTGCTGCTATTTCTTGCCGTGACGTAGATGGACATTCAGCATGTTGCTCACTCGCAGGAAATGCACTACCTTGAAGAGGCTCGTCAGGTAGTGGTAGAGTCCATTCTAGAATACCAGGTCGATTGTCTGTGAACTTCTCCGCAGCTTCTGGGTGCATCGCTTGAAATTTGGAGGCGTTCCACACTCGACCGTCATCCAAAAGAAATGAAGCTGGCCCTCATTGCTCAATAATCTGCTTCGGTTTCGAAAAGCGCGAAGATATTTTCCCGTGAACTGACGACTTTCTCACGCGGACATAGTCGCCGACGGCAAAGTGTCTTGTCCGGGCTCCGCGACGGCAGTCTGTGTAAAGTTACAAGATGCTTGGTTTTGTCTGACACGTTGGCGCAGCCATCTCATCGCTTGTGCTGGATTTTCGTGAAATGAAGAATCCGGTAATCCAACAATGCTTAAGCGTGTTCGTGGCAGTCGTCCGTGCAGCAAAACGGCGGGTGCAACTCCCGTTGTGGCGTGAGGTGTGCAGCGGTAGACCCCCAAATAATCTGTCACGGCGACACGGATATGACGCCGCTCGTATACTGCCATCTGGACAACAGATTTGAGGACTCTGTTGTACCTTTCTACAAGCCCGTTTGCTTGCGAGTGGTAAACAGAAGAAAAGCAATGGCGTATGCCACGTTCCTGAAGGAATTCTTCAAATTCAACCGAGCTGAACTGCCGTCCGTGGTCGGAAACTTTTTCACTCGGGTAGCCTTTACTAGAAAACACTTGTAGCAGAAAGTTCTTGACCGTCGCCGTAGAAACTTGTCTTGGAAAAAAAACTTCTGGCCATTTGCTGTGATAATCAATAAGCGTCACTGCATAACGGCATTTGATGGGAGCTTGCTCAAATGGGCCAATAATATCAATGGCAATCTTCTCCCAAGGGTTGTCAGGGAAAGCTACTGGTTGCATAGGTACTACGGTTGGCCGTGCTGATTTGTCACATGACTGGCAAACAACACATGTTTTAACCAGTTGTTCCACGTGGTTATCCATTCGAGGCCACCTGTACAACTCTCGCAAACGGCTTTTCGTACGACTGATCCCCGGATGTGGTTCGTGTGCGACTTCCATCAAACGACGAGTAAGGATACCTGGAACTACGATCCTGTCACCACGGTAAAGCAAGTCGTGTACAATGGATAGTTCTGCACGTACATGAAAATATGGCATTATCTCCGCTTCTAGAGATTTTTTATCCGGCCAAGAGGACAAAACAAAGTCCATGACTTTTGCAATTGTAGTGTCAGATGCACTCTCCGCTTGTAATTCTGCAATGGTTAACATCGGAGAAAGAAGGCAAACAAACTCATCTTCGGCAACCTCATTGGTTTCTCCTTGCAAAGGCAGTCGAGAGAGCGCATCAGCCACCACATTATCGCTTCTCTTACGGTACTCTACGGTGTAGTTGTAACAAAGAAGTCGCGCTGACCAACGTGAAATTCGCAATGGCCGATGTCCAACACCTTTGGTTGACAGCAAGGTGACAAGAGCACTGCGGTCGGTTCGCAAGACAAAGGGGCGACCCCAAAGGTACACGTGCCAATGTTCACAGGCCCAAACACATGCTAAGGCTTCACGTTCGCCTGCAGAGTACTTCCTCTCGTGTGGGCTCAAGGTACGGGAGGCAAAGGCAACCGTCTGTAGAATTCCCTTGTTATCTTGTTGCAGCACAGCGCCCAGTCCATACCCGGAGGCATCGGTCGTGACGATGGCGGGTAGGTTCGGGTCAAAAAAATGTAGAACCTTGCAAGTTGTCAGCAGTGATTTCAAACGGACGAAACTCTCTTCCGCAGCTGGCGTTCAAGCAAATGGCTCGTTGCCTCGAAGCAATGCCCGTAAAGGTTCCACAACATCCGAAAAATGGGGAACGAACTTGGAATAAAATCCCGCCAGACCAAGCAGGGAACGAAGTTCATTGATGTTTGAAGGCGCCAGAGCTTCTTTCATCGCTTGAATAGATGACTCTAGTGGAAAGAGTCCTTTGCCGTTCACAACATGTCCCAGAAACGTTAGTTCCGTGACGTCGAAAACGCACTTCTGGTTGAGTTTCAGGCCCGCTTTAGAAAGTCGTTGCAAAACGATGCGAAGATTTGAAAGATGGTCTTCTCGAGAACGACCATATACGATAATGTCGTCGATGTAGAAAAGTACACCTTTGCACCCTTTCAGTATGAGATGCATCATCTTTTGAAATGCTGACGGGGCTGAAGCCAAGCCGAAACATACTCTCTTAAAACGAAAAAGCCCGTCGTGCGTGATGAAGGTAGTCAGATGACGACTCTCAGGATCGAGCTCTAGTTGATGGTAGGCAGACGCCAAATCGAGTTTTGAGAATCGCTTGGCGCCAGCTAAGCTCTGCAGCAACTCGTCTGTCTGTGGTAGTGGAAAGCTGTCAACAATTATAGCTTTATTGGGCTCTCGCAGATCAACACACATTCGTATTGAACCATCCTTCTTGCGAACAACCACTATAGGAGAAACCCACTGAGATGCGTCAACGCGCTCGATTATGTCTTGGGCTTCAAGTTTCTGCAATTCAGCCGACACTTGTTCACGAAGGGTAAACGGCAGCCGTCGTGGCTTGCTGGCAACGGGTGGCACGGAATCACGAACCCTAACTTTGTGTTTGAATCCTTTGGCAAGTCCGAGCTGTTTGTCAAAGAGGTGTTCATACGCTGAACGTAGCTCAGCTGGCAATGTAGGAGTGCTGGAGGCCAATGCAAGACACTGAAGCGATTTACCTTCAATATTCATCTGTAGTGCCGCAATGGCGTCTAAGCCCAGTACAGTGGTGCCTTCAGATACAACATACAGAAGAATACAAGCAGTGCTGTCTTGGAACGCAGCTGAAGCGACAAAACATCCTCGAACTCTTATCTTTTGACTTGGAGTAGTCGAAAAGCTGCACTGAGGTAGGTTTCAAAGGGTAAGTGCTTGCAAAAACTGGTGATAGAGTTCTGCAGTCAGGATAGTGACAGAAGATCCCCTATCAACTAGAAACGAGATAGGGTGACCTTCCACAGCGACGGATGCGTAAATGCCATGCTTGTTTCCATTGACAACACAAACTGTTTTTCCGCTACTCTGGGAGCTAGCGTCGTCGTCGTCATCAACTTGTCGAACTTTAGCTGAATATCCAGACGACCTACACATAAAATCTAAGTGGCCAATCTTCTCGCAGCGACGACATCTGCGCTTGCGGGCCTTACATGCAGGACTGTTTGCAAGATAATCCGTCGCTCCACAACGATAGCAAGCTCGAAGGTTCGTGGCACCTTGTACGGGATGCTCCGATGCTTTGGCTTTGCACTTATTACAAGTTGTGCGTTCATTTGGTTGTTCAGAAGACCTAGAAGGGCTTTGCGCGGTTTTAATGTGATGAACGGAAGCATCGTCGCAAAATTCCTTAGCATGACTCACGGCTTCTTCGTACTGATTAGCAATTGTTATAGCTCGTGAGAGCGTCAGTGATGAGCCCTCAAAAAGTAACCGTTCACGTAAATGATGATTCGTCGTTTTCGAGACAAGCTGATCACGTAGCATCTCATCAGCGAGGCTTCCAAAATTAGAGTCTGCAATGAGGATTTGTAAAGCAGAGACGTATTCTTCCGCTGTCTTACCTGCATGCTGAGCACGGCGACTGAACCGCTGTCGAGCCACGATGACGTTGACTGAACGCTTGAAATGATCCGAAAGCAGGGCTATTGCAGAGTCATACGCGTCATTCGTCGACCCGATGTCACCTGTGCTCGAAGGACTAGTAGCGGGAGCAGAGCCAGACTGCAAGTCCGCTGGCTTCAGTGTAGAGAAGATCCGCTGCCCCTCCATACCAAGGCATGTTAGCAGGATAGCTTTTCGGCGTTCGGCTGGAAGCTCTGAAGCTCCAGAAGCCATCATGTACGTCTGAAAGGCCTGCTTCCATTGGTCCCATGGGACTGCCGGATGACCAGGCGAAGGCAGGAAAGGCGGTGGCGGTTGCAATCCCGGAATGCTCATTGTGGTGATGCAGCAGAAATCACCAGGACTGTTGCACTTGCATGGGTTGAAATCTCGTCGCCAATATGTTGTATTTAGAACACAGAGGAACGATGCATCCGATGCCTGAACATCATCTTCTTTATTTTGTGTCCCCGCGCAACCATCCTCATCTTCTTTCCTATACAACAGTACTATGTAGAGTTATATACGCATCGCTTGGACAAATGCCGCACCTTCGCGGACCCTCTCTGCTCGTTCAGTTGACATTGGAGCCGGGTGCTGAGCACGAGCCCTGTGTAGGGTGGAGGAAACGGTACTTTACGTCTCTCATCGGCATTGTGGGAACAATTAAGGGCGCGAAGATGGCATTTTTGTCGTAGAATTGACAAACGTTCTTGATATTTCGTCTTTCGAGAGAAATAAAAACAAAACAAAAAGAAGCAGGCATTGTCATGTCTAATTTACCTTTCAATATATATTATGCAGGAACATTATACGAGCATATTTCCGACGCATCTGCAACGTTAAAATGCCATTTTCTTGCATAAGCTTTGTAGGGGAATCAGACATTTTGTATTTACCAGAAATTATTCTAACAGCTTCCCTTTCAATCACCTCTAGCTTATGGATATCCTGCTTAGTTTGGAAAATCCCAAAGAACGGAGGCGCATTCTATATTGGACCTTATGTAAGTATTGTACGCAAGTAACCTGAGCATTTGTTGGAGCCTTGCTTAACTTACTCCTTAAGAAGTACAACTTCCTAAAGGCTGACGCACAAATATCCGAAACATGACCCGACCAGGATAAGTTTGAAGTAGGTGTAACACCTAAATATTTGTGATTAGTAACCTGCACTATTTCTTTATTGTAAAGTGTAAACCATTGTTAAGCACCTTTTCTTAATGGGACATTTGACTGTGACAAGTGTTACCCTGAAAGACGTGGACTCCTAAATACGCCCTTCAGCAAAATTTCAGCAAGAACAGTGCAGCGGTAAGCGCAAAATTATTAAATGCGTAAGCATTTTTATGCCTACCTAACGAGAAAACCCGTTCGTCCGTCCGTCCGTCACGCAAGGCGATCGCTTTCAAAATAGGGCCCGCAGCAGCGAGCGAATTGGCCTTCGTGCTGCCTCTCGCTTCAACGCGAACCAAGCGGCGAGAACACAGTGCTCACGAAGCTTCGCTCGCAGCTGCTGCCGCGTTTCCTCACGCCATCGTTTTTACAGCGAGTGTCCGCGGTGATCTTGTGTGACGCGTTCGTGGTTGCTGTGTGTGCTGACACCATGCTTGTTAATTTAGTTAGCAAGCGAATGTTTACAAGTTGATACGGCCGATCTTGCAGGCGCAAATTGGAATCAGCGTGCGTAAGACACGAGTAATTGGAGACCGCAGGGAAAGACCTTCGTCCTGCAGTGGACATAAATATAGGTTGGCGATGATCATGATGATGACGACTTATAAAAGTACTATCCTTACTTCGTATGGCTCTCTGCTAATTTGCTATTGCAATCGATGCTTCGCCTTTCACGCGAAATTGCGCCTTTTTTGTGCTGATCCTTGGAGCGCATTGGGATCCCGTAATAAACGCTCAATGGTAATAGCCGGTGTATTTCAGAAGCTGAACTGGGCTCGAAGGCAGCACGAGGGTTGAAGAATAGGGCGTCTCTCGAAAATCCAAGCTGACGAAGGACGCGGAAGATACACAATGGGGGGGGGGGGGGCAGTAGGGTGCAGTACGCTGCACCCTACCTGCGCAGCGTACTGAAAGTACGCTGCGCAGGTAGGGTGCATCACTCTCACTAACAGAACTAAGCAGTCGTCATAGCCAGGCGTCGACAGTCTCGTTTCCTAGCTTGAGGTAACGCGAGCTGTCAACCAAAAGCGAAGAGCACACGTTGCTCATACTTGTTAACGTTGTCATGTAACGTACGTCCCTCCATCTGTCAAACAACTTTTTCAGGGCGCAGACGTCATCAGGTCCTCCTCTCGCCATTTTCGCTAAGTAGTCACCCTACGGGATTACACTTTCAAATGGCTACTTTGGGTGCATTCATAGGTAATTAAGTAGTAATTAGTAAGTACTTTATTTTGCAGTAAGCAATTTTCAAAGCTCACTGCAGGGGCAGGGGCTGAAGGCAATCAAGCCTGACAAAGGTCCCTGTTCCCTCCGCAGTCCATGACAGTTCACACACTTCTAGTTCAAAAGTAAAAAAAAGGATTGAAATACACCAGTTTCTGTAAAATAGACAACTAGCTACATACAAGAGTACACATTACAATTACATAAACAAGAGAAAGAGTTTACATGACATCTTTAAACAATCGGACAGAAGAGGTCGCGCATGGCAAAATATACAGCTATACAAAATAAATGCCAAGAATGGGAAACGTAGAATGCATGAGAATGCACGGAAATTACATTGTACATGGAAGCACTCAGAATACTAATTCGTGGATTATTTAAGCATTGGGCGACGCATGAACATCCACAAGGCAATTTTGTTACTGCATACATGTGGTTATTAATAAGTCCCTTACTTGTTTTAGAGGCAGCACTACTAGCTCTAAAGTTCAATCTATCTGCAAGGATATTGAAAACGTGATGTGTCTGGTACGCAGCACTTTGTTTTCCATAATTAGTTGCTACTTAAGGTGCTCGCTACCTTTGTTCTCGTAAACGCGGTTCTCGTAAACATGGTCTTTCGATGCGGCTTTGTTCATATAGTTTATTTTGTTTAATTACTTGGAGTAAATTAAAATAGTATAACTGATCCACCCTGAGCATGCAGTGTTTTATGAACAGTGGAGCAGTTGGCAGGTCTTATACTATCCCCTGCACTTTTCGAAATAGCGCAATATTTTCTTTTGCATAGTAATAAGTCTATGGTAACTTTTTTGCGATGTCGTTCCCCAGACTAATATCCCATAAGTAACCTTAGAATGAAAGAATGCATAGTACACGACATGGCTAGAGCTTAGAATTTTGTGACAAGTCATTAATGAGACCAACATACGTCTCCAACAAGGAAAAGAACAAGAATGTTACAACTGACTTGCAATGATCAACCGTGATTAGTATTTTATTTTTATATTAACGCTTTTTCGAAAAGAAACATGTGTTAACTTAAGCCAGGTATCCCGTCTCAGTAGAGTACAAACACAATGACCATGAAATAAGAAGGGAAGTGATTGCTCAAAACGACGGCTAAAATGCGGCTATAGACTAGCCTATACCCCTTTACAGCACCTGGTCGGACATTGGTGTATTATGGCGCCCTAGCCCCCCACCTTATGGTGGCAAATATCTGCACATGAACGTCACACAACGATATACTAATTTCGTTCAAATGAGTCCACGTCTGAACGTAACTAAAGTGATATTTATGAAGCCTTTCGGTATACGCCAGTGTGTCGACTATCCAAGAGTTTCACGATGTTGGCCTCTTCTACTTGGTTGTACTTCCTGCACAAGGTCGGATAATGCAGCAGTTTCCTCCCTGATATGACACTGCGCGGTGCGCCGCTTGCAGCGAGCTCTTTATTTTGGCATTGTTCAGCAGACAATTATGCACTAGTTCACGGATTTTGTGTATCCTCATCACTTTGATAGTGCAGCTATCGTGCAAGCTTCTTATAGCGGACGGCATGGCGTCGCACTAATTTACTGGTGGTGCCCGAATATCACCATTTCCTCTCTTTTACTGTAATAGATTAAGCCTAGCTGGCTTGAGGATCCGTGTTACAATGCACTGTTTATGAAGTGTCAAGTGGGCAAGTATAGACCCGTATTGCGCATTTCCACGCGAAATGGCGGCACCGCTATCACAGTGGAAAACATTGCCCAGTGAATTTCTCTTAGCAGCGTTGCGCGAACAAGCGTGGTTCTTCAGGATCAGGGCACCAACTAGTGCAATTTCATTTGGCAGAAAGGATACTAATGGCTGATGCAGACAAAGACTGCAAGTGGGAGCGAATGGCACTTTATTGAATTAAAAGTAAAGTGCCGTTGGCGGTGGGTCTATATGTATGTATGTATGTATGTATGTATGTATGTATGTATGTATGCATGTATGTATGTATGTATGTGTGTGTGTGTGTGTGTGTGTGTGTGTGTGTGTGTGTGTGGTGTGTGTGTGTGTGTGTGTGTGTGTGTGTGTGTGTGTGTGTGTGTGTGTGTGTGTGTGTGTGTGTGTGTGTGTGTGTGTGTGTGCGTGTGCGTGTGCGTGTGCATGTGTCCACCGACTGAATCTGTTGGGTAAATAAATCAAAGAACCGCGACGTATTTCTTTTCCCGTATATATATATATATATATATATATATATATATATATATATATATATATATATATATTGTCGCAACGTCAAAAACAGAGGTCGCACAGCCCCGATCAAGAGGGATAGCAGCAGGTCGCCTTTTTAATACAGCACGCTACTGCGACTTCTTCGCCGTGCCTTGATAGAAACGCGCATGCCTGCTCGTATAGTCCTTCTCTTCATATGAGTATAGGCGCGGCATTTGCTTCCCTCCGAAGGAAGCGTGGTCCCGATGCGCATATGAGGGCGGTGTACAAATGGCACAGAGGAAGACATACAAAACAAAACCACAACACAACAGAAAAGAACAAACGAAACTTAGTTTGACAGATACGGCTTCATCCGCACGACATGCACCACTTCGGGTAAGTTCTTGCGGCGACTGGAGCTACTGTCACTGTCAGGAACGACCTCGTAGGTCACGTCGCTTAGGCGTCGAATCACTATGTACGGCCCAAAGTACTGTCTTACAGGGGCGTAGCCAGGGGGGGGGGGGGTTGGGGGTGTTCAAACCCCCCCCCCCCCACTTACCCACCTTTAGTTCTCGTCGCTTCGCGCTGACATAATTCATGAAACCGGTGCTACTATCCCACTTTCATTCCTGGGCGCTTCCGTTTGGGTTGGTAATTTACAGCGAATCATGTCTGCGTATGGAAAAAACTGTCACGGTGTTTGTCAAGGCTTTGACACTCTGTGAAGTTTTGGGCGAGAATGTGGAGGCCGCATTCTGAAGCAACAAATGCGCAACAAATGAAGCAACAAATGCGGCAGCCGCATTTTAGATGATCGCGAAAACGGTCGAGGCCCGTTTACTTAGATTTAGGTGCACGTTAAAGACACCAGGTGGTCGAAATATCCGGTATACATTTCCGCCGCTTCCCTTCAGGTGCCGGTTAGGCCGCGCTCGCGCACGATCTTAGGCTACGTTCACACTTGGTCTCGAAGCTGTCGGAAGCGGCAAAATCTTGCAAAAATCCGCCCGCCTAGGCGGAAAAACAGGCAGAAAAACAGGCAGCGAGCCAAATCGGTCTCGGGCTGATTTTTTCGCCATGGCGAAGCGGAAACGCGGCGGAAAGTCGTTTTGCTTCACTGGAAGCTACACTAGCATGTAAACAACCGGTCGTAAAATTGAACATGGCACCAAAAGTGTAGGCTGTAATGCTGATCGACACGATCAAGAACCAGCCCTTGCTCTACGACAAGAGTGGCACTATAACGTACTGTCAGGAATACTCAAGATAGTATTCAACGTCGCGCGACCGGAGGTGCGGCAACGAAGCCTTGGCGTGACCCAACTTATCGCGCTTTTGATGAGCCAGGCGAACCCACCACCGCCGTTTCCGAGGTGTCCGCGTCTTCCGTTTATTCATTGTCCATTTCTAGAAAACAAGTAGGTAGAAGTATAAAAGCCATTTCTTCTTCCACTTCCACGGCAGACAATAGTTAGGCAGATTCCTCGTTGGCGCTCCATAATTCTCCTCGCACGTGTACGGTATGTTGCAGAAGTCGCGGGGTGCTTTTCTCGTCGCGACGATAGATTGGGAGCGTAGGTCTCACGTAGGACGCGCAGGCTTTGGCGAGCCCCAACACAAGGGCCAGCCCAGGTTTTAGCTGTGGTGTTCCCGTTGCCCCTTCGGTGTCCTGGAGGAACCGACAATACGAAATGATGAAATGTTATTACAACTTGTAAATAAAAACTATTAAAGAAATATTATCACGCCTAGGCCCCAACCTGTGACTCAGCGCTACCGCGCCTGTGTGAGGAGAATTACGGAACGCCAACGAGGAATTTACCGAAGGTCGCAGATGACACGCGAAGTTGCGTAAAATGATCACTTTTGATGACGGTATGTGTCTCAAAGAATGAACATACCGCTCAAAATAATGCGATAATGAGCGCCACCACGGCGACAAACGTACGCAGACGAGATGGATCTGGACTAAAACGGCAGCGGCGGCCGCGGCGGTAGCAAAACAAATGTGAACAACTTGGACAGGCGCGGAAAAAATTTTCCGGCCACTTTGGCCTTTCCGCCCGCTTTGGCCTTTCCGCCCGCTTGCCGCTTCCCAAGTGCGAACGTAGTCTGCGCGAGAAACGTTTCTTGTTTGCGATTGCGCCGCTACGGAAGGCATGGTAATTACTGTTGTGTTGTTGAATCCCAAACCAGCAATTACGGATGGCTGGTAGTTGCTGTTTTGTTGTGGAATCCCAAACCAGCAATGTACACACGAAGGGGTTGATGACAGCAGTGAAATTCCACCGACTCGCAACAGAATGCACGAAACAGACAGCCGACAAGCATGCATGAATTACTGCTGTGCGCAGTACAGCGTAAGTAAACTCTTGTTGCAGGCGCTGACAGTTCTCGTCGGAGTTCACGCGTCCTGAGAAATTGATTATATGCACGATGCACTGAACAAGACCGGAGTTCATTCCTGCATCACTCGTACACCAATCAGTCGAGATTCTGTGAGGTACAAGGCCGCTTCCTGTTTGCACTGGCGTAAGTGAAGCAGAAATGAGTTGCACGCACTACTTAAAATGCGTACACATGCCATATCTATGCTGTGCGGTGAAATATTCTGTACAATTCTGAATCTGTTGACGTAAAGGCAAATGACGGCAGCACGCTCGCACACAGCGGAAGACACAGCAGCCCATGCACTTGCCGCAGGAAATGCAACCCTCTCGTATGAGGGAGCAGGGCGACGAAAGCGTAAAAAAAAAAAAAAGCCTTACGCGTTTTTTCGCGTATTTAAGTTTTCTAGCGCAAAGACGCAGCGAACAAGCTATTGCTATGGGAGTAGGTATAGCCTGGTCACACGTGCATTTTCACGCTTATAGCCGTCCTTGACTTGTGAAACGCACTTCGCCCCGACGAGGACGACGCCATCTACGCTTAACGGAAATTAACAATTAATGATGTCTTCTCCGATCGCACGGGTCGTCTCAATGATGCGTTTTCGAAGACTGGTCCATTCAGTGGCGCGATGAGAGACCGTTGGTCCAAACGCCCACTGTACCTGTCGTACTTACTGTATGTTAATGAGCTTACTTTACTTTTTACATAATGTCTGCACAAGCACAAGCACACGCGAAGGGGGGGGGGGGGGGGATCCCATGTCTTTCATATACATGTATAGAGTCTGCTTAAACTACTGATATTTATTATCGAGCACGTGACGTAGAAGAAAGCAGAAGCTTGCCCCCCCCCCCCCCCGGTCGGGCCGGAGAAGCCCCCCCATCCGAAAAAAATTTCTGGCTACGCCCCTTCTGTCTTAAAGGAACAGGCAACCGCTCAGAACATGAATTGAGATAACCCCGCGGATGGAAAGATCGTCCATCGTATTGGCTAGAACGGGCCCCGTTTTTCTTATTAAACGTGGATTTATATTTTTAATTCTTCACTAAAAGTCGTTAAAAATGACCTTTGGCGCCCCATGTGGCAAAAACATGAACCTATTTAAGAGGTCTACCACGTGACCTTCTACCAGTGTATGCTGTTCCTGGTCTTTTTATTAATATTGAAATGCAGTAACATTATTTCTAAGTTTTTTCGAACTTACAATGTGCAGATAAGCCTTCGTTTGTAGTGAGTAGAAAAGTGGCGCTGCCTTCGCGTTCGTTTTTGATGACTTGGCTTGGCTCGTCTATCGACTGAATAACACCGACGGGGGCCAGCCAGCCATGACGTAGGCGTGTACTTGGGAAAAGAACGTGGTGCAGCTGTAAGAAAGGTCTGTACAGCAACGCAAACTTATTGTACAAGTCTATTTACCTTTAAAAGTGGCTGGAAAGGTGACAATATAGGTGGTTAACCACAGTTGCACGTCCTCCAGTGAAAGCAGGACGATGGGCGGCTTTCACAATTTGCGAGGCGGGCTATCGGCATCGCTATCACTTCTCAGCGTTGCTGGAGGAGGGACTCTTATTTTTTTAAGGCTGCTCAGATCGAAAAATTCTGCTTACAAAATATCTACGCGCTTTTGGAAGTAACCGCTGCAGGTGTAAACACTACCGAGGGTGAGCTTTTCGTTGCGCCATAAAAAACTGGGTCCTTAAATATCGGTTGTCAGTCCTTTTAACAGTTTTTCAGAAAGTCCACGACGGCGTATGGGTATCCAAATCCATACTTAATCGCCGGGAGTGTAGAGAACGGACCTGTGTCGAAGATCGTACCGTTTTGCCTCTTGGCCTTGCTGATAGCAGATGCGTACGCGGGCAAGCTGTCTGGCTTCTTCGGCGCGCTCAGTAAATTCGACAACTTCGGTAGGTACTGTCGTCACACTCGTGAGGCAGCATGGCATCCAACGTCGTCGTGGCTTCGCGACCATGGACCAAGCTGAAGGGTGTCATTCGAGTAGTTTCTTGTCGAGCGGTATTGTACGCGAAAATCACATAAGGCAAAATCTGATCCCAGTTCTTGTGTTCCACGTCGACATACATGCATAGCATCTTGGCAAGGGTCTTATTAAGCCGCTCGGTTAGTCCGTTCGTCTGGGGATGATATGCGGTAGTTTTCCGGTGGCTTGTACCACTTAGTGTGAGAACCGAGTCAAGAAGTTCTGCAGTGAAGGCAGTTCCCCAGTCTGTGATGACTACTTTTGGAGCACCGTGCCGAAGGACGACGTTTTCGATGAAAAAATGAGCCGCTTCGGCTGCTGTGCCCCGCTGCGTAGCTTTAGTCTCTGCGTATATAGCGCGTCAGGTAATCGGTTGCGACAATGATCCATTTGTTGCCGGCTGTAGACGTTGGAAATGGGGCCAAGAAATTCATTCCAACTTGGGTGAAAGGCTGTCCTGGTACATCGACTGGATGTAAGAGACCTGCAGGCTTCCCGGGAGGTGATTTGCGTCTTTGGCAGTCGGAACATGTTTGTACATGATGTTTCACAGCAGCGGGTAGCTTTGGCCAATAGTACTTGCGTCGGAGTCGGGAAAGTGTTCTCGTGTAGCCTAGATGGCCTGAGGTGGCTTCATTGTGGCATGATGTTAGTATTTCTTTGCGAAGTGATGCCGGTACGACAAGCAGGTACGTGTTGCCGCAGGCAGAAAAGTTCTTCTTATAGAGAACATCATTCCGCAGACAAAACGATGGCAGTCCCCTGGCATAGAGTCGCGGGACGTCTTTACTTCGGCCTTCCAAGAAATTAATGAGTGGGAGTAGCTCTGGGTCGTGGCGCTGCTCCTGTGAAATGGTGACGGCGTCGACGACTCCCTATATATATATATATATATATATATATATATATATATATATCCGAAGTACCCAACGAGTGCTCCGTCTTTGACCTTCGTAGGTGACTCCCAGATGAAACATATTTACCAGTGCTTCGATCCTGCGGTGAACGAAGCGGCAGCGTTTGTGTCTCAGTGCGGTGCATCAATCAGTGGCGTGCCAGCACTATTGGATTTCGTCCTCAGAACACCACAACAATCGTTCTTCATGTGGGCACCGTCGACCTGGCTTGAATATCAACCCGAAAAGCTTTCGACAGTTACTGTGAAGTCATCAACCACGTCGCCTAGGAACGTCCTGAAGTCACCAGAATATATGCCACTCTCATACTACCAAGGACCAGGAACCGCCGACGAGCGTACCCCAGTGCCCCATTTGTTCATTGCTTTAACCAACAAGCATGTTATTTCAACACACTGCTGAAAAAATTCTGCAGTCGCTCTCGACTGGTACTTTTCCTGGACCATGGGTTCGAATGGCTGACCCCGTACCGCGTGCTGGCAGCTGATGGTTTACACCTGAACTGCGAAGACATATCGCTCATGGCCTGTCACATTCGGCACCTATGTTACAAGCCGTCCAGTGCTACGTCCCATTTTTAGTTAGACAGTGCACCCAGCAATCCGCCTCAGAAATGCACTAAGGAACCGTGCGTTAAAGGCCCATCTTCTGACCCGGCGCTAATGATAGGACAGACAACGAATGCTAGTCCATCTCATAAGGAATCATCACCCCATAATCGAAGGACGCAGTGCCATCGCAAGAAGGCTGCTTCAAAGAATCGCCCATAGAGCGCCGCAACGATAGCTTCGTCAGTAGAACAAGCGCCTCGGCACAGGACGCTATAGGTTCCTCACCTAAAGATCCACGCTACGAGCTTCGCAGAGCCCGCCCCAAAGCCGTGGATGATGCACCAGCGAATTGACTAAAGACCTGTGTCTCCCGGTAACAATATTACTTATCTCTGTTCACCGAATTCCTAAATCTAAGGAAGGTTGCAGAAAAAAGAATTCGCCATGATCTACATCTGGATACGCTAAATACCTACCTAACTGAGTCTGTTGCACCAAAGGGTCGCCGTATCATTGTAAAACCAGCTCTGTAGGACATGTCTGAGTGCAATATAGCTAGATGGGATAACATACTAACAAATGCTTCACATCATCACATCACTTTATTTCCTTAAAGACCCCTCTAGGGGGTATTGCATAAGGGGTGGGTTTACAATACAGCCACATAACGTCACTTACAAATAAAATCGGTTACATCATTAAAAAAGTTGATGGACAAGCGATTGCTGCAATTTGGTGAGAAAGGCCGTTCCATTCTGATGCTGCGCACAGAAAAAAAATGAAGATGAAAATGCAACGGTGCGGGCACGTGGGCGTGAAACTTTCATGACCGACGCGAAGAGATATGCGGGCAGGGGGTGCGATGTAAGGTGGATGGCCGAGAGAACTGTAAAAGAATTTGTGGAACAAAGACAGCGTGGCAATGCGACGGCGAAGATAGAGATTTGATAAGCTGGATTCCGCCTTTAAAGATGATACACTAACGTGGTATTCATAAGCGAAATGGATGAATCTAGCAGCGCGGTTTTGAACTGCTTCCAGAGCAGTGGCGAGGTAAGACTGGTGTGGGTTCCAAATGGCGGATGCCTACTCGAGCTTAGGTCTGACGAGCGTTTTATAAGCTAGAAGTTTTACATGCATGGGGGCATGTCGGAGGTTGCGTTTTAAGAATCCAAGTGTTTTGTTGGCAGATGATATGATGTTAGTAATATGAGTACGCCAGGACAGGTCACTGCGTCAGCTTACACCCAAGTATTTGAATGAGTTAACAGCTTCTACACGAACACCAGAAAGTGTGTACGGAAAATGAAGGGGGTTAGAAGGGCGCGAGAACGTTACCGATTTGTATTTATTAGGATTAAGCTTCATTAGCCATTGGCTGCACCAGTTTAAGACGTGGTCAGGATCAGTCTGTAAAGCGTGTTAGTCGAGGGCGTTATTGATAGTGTGATAAATGACGCAATCGTCAGCAAACATACGGATGTCAGTTGATACGTTTGAAGGCAAATCGTTAATGTAAATCAAGAACAAAAGGGGCCCCAGGACGGATCCCTGTGGTACACCTGAGGTTACTGGGAGGAAATCAGAGGTTTTGTTACTAATAAGAAGGGTTTGAAAGCGGTTAGCCAGGAATGCCTTAATCCATTCAAGAATGTTGGGACCTATGTTTGTGTGGCTAAGTTTTAGTATTAGTGTCTTGTGTGCTATTTTGTCGAATGCCTTTGCAAAATCTAAGAAGATAGCGTCTGTCTGTACGTTGCGAATCGAGGTTAGCGTGTAAATCGTGAAGGAAGGTGGTCAATTGAGTTTCGCATGACAGACCTTTGCGGAAACCATGCTGTGAAGGGCTAAAGAACTGGATCGAGTCTAGATAAATCATGATACGAAAGTAAATGACGTGTACAATGACCTGGCAAGGAACGCTGGTTAGGGAAATGGGTCAGTAGTTCAATGGCGAGTTTTTGTTACCTGCTTTGTAGATTGGAAGAACCTTTCCCAGTTTCCAGTCCTCAGGTAATGTGGCAGTTGCAAGAGACTGTGAGTATAATAAACATAGATAGGCAGTAGAAATACATTTAGTGTTCTTTAGGAACTTTGAGGTAATATCATCTATACGAGATGATGAGGAGAGTTTAATAGTTTCAATCTGAGATGCTATGCCGTAGACAGAGAATAATATAGGTGGCATTTGCGGTTCAATGGGGGGGGGGGGGGATAAAAAAGAACATGGTGCATCACTTTCTACAGTATAGACAGATGCCAAAGTACAATTAAATATATCAGCACATTCCTCATGAGACAAAACCTCATTGAATTCGCTTGTGCGACTTATAGTGCGGGTATTGTGAGGGTTAATTACTTCCCAAAACTTTCTAGGATTATTTTTAATAGTTTAGGCAGGTCAACATGAAAGAATGAATATTTGGCGCAGCGAATTCCTTCCAAGTAAGTATTCTCAGTGGCGTAGTGTTTTTCCCCCGCGTGCGCATTGCATTTTAGTTTCGCGGCACGATAAAGCCGCTTCTTTTTTTATTTTCTAACCTTTTCAGTGATCTTGTAAACCACGGCTTTTGAGAGTTGGCATGGAAAGTAATGTTAGGAATATATTTATTTACAAGCTCGTCTATTTTAGTTTTGTAGAGGATCCGATTATCATTAACGCTTCGGTTCTCAAAGTTAGCTTCAAAAAGAGGAAGGAACTCAATTAACTTGTCCTTTATAGCTTGATAGTTGGCTTTGTCGTAGAGGCGGATAGTCTTTTTAGAAGTCTGGCGCGGAACTTTTGTGAAGCTAAATGCGGCTTGGATAACTTTATGATCACGAATTTCTTTGAGGTATGTAATTGATAAGAGGCTTTCTGGACTGTTTGTGAGTATTAAATCCAAGATGTTTGCCGATTCCTGCGTGATGCGTGTTGGTTCTGATACTAATTTCGTGAGGTTAAAATTAAGGCAAACGTCAATAAAATTCGTTGCTTCGGAGTTACTATGGAAACTTCTTTTACCGTTTGAGATGATGCGTCAAATGTATAACGCTGCGATACGATGAAAAGCGTTTTAAAACAATGGGAAAATGGAACCGATTTGGACTTGGCAAATCCAAGAAGGTGTTTCCGCGCAAAGCGGGCGGAACTGGAAAAATCTTCGCCCCCGCTGTAGCCGGTTCCCTTGAATTTACGACCACAGGAAGAACTGAGCACTTAGTTTTATGAAAAGCGAATTTAGCTATAACAGGCCGGCATCGGTTTTGGGTGAATTTACCGAGACGGTGTGCACGATCAATATCTTTAGGATCTATGTTGGTATTTAAGTGGTTGCGACAAAGGTCATGATTAGTTGTTCCGATTGGGTGAAAATTTCTTTTGTGTTGGTTTCAGGGATGCCGTAAAATATGAGGTTGTTCCTGTGCGAGTGATTTTCGGCATCATCCAGGCGGGCTTCAAGGTTGCAAACCAAAGCAGCTGTTTGCGCAGTATCTGCCCACAGGGTAGATCTGTTCTAATTGATAGAAGGCTTTGGTAATTGTTTTCCAAGTCGGTAAGGCGTTGGCTTACGGCTGTTAATGTTTGTTCTGTAGTTTGTAGCTTGTTTTTCAGGTTTTTAACCTCTAAAATTAGCTCTGACTGTCTGGTAGTTAGTTTTAGCAATTCAGCCAGTACGGCAATGAGATCCGGACCAGGGTTAGATTCTACATCACCAGCCAGCAACAACAGACAGCGCATTAAATCAACCATTTCAACAGCCACAGCAACACAACACCGTGGTCCCGGTAGCTGCACTAAGAAGTAATTGCTCGTACTCTTAGAAAACAGAGAATATTGTTTACAGACCTGTGAGGCGAAGACGAAAGGATTAGTCGTCATCGTTGTGGCGCAGCCACCAAGACCACGAAGTGTTGAGCGCGGGTCGCATTCTTTTATAGGTAGCGAAACGGGGGCCGTTGATGACGATGGCGCCTCCCATGCTGAACCGAGGGGCGGGTGCCCGACAGACAGCGCCGCTGGGAGGACTGGTGTGGCGCTGAAGAATTCCATGGCGTGTTCAGTGCGCAGTAGCGGGCTTGTTAAAGAGCGGGTCAGGCGGGCATTTCCAAGAGATGGCAAGATCTGGGTGATTACCGTAACAATCACCTGTGTGACGAAGACGAAACCCAGGCGGCACGTCAGCTCGGACCAATGTTCGATACTTATTGACACTTCCTGGCCGAAAGATGGCCTAAGGTAAACAGCGTGGTTCCAATATAGGCTGTGCCGTTCTGACTCCTGGCCCAAACATGGCCTAAGATTAACAGCGTGGATCGAATATCGGCTTGACCATTCTGGTATAAATCCAACGCTGGCCCTCTTTGCACATGCAGTAAACAATATTAGCACTGCCGTTCATCAAGGCCGGAATTATTGGACCGACATCCGTTTAGATTTGCCAACATGGTTTACTAAGTTGGCTTTCTTGGAACAACATAGGATTTGTAGTAAGCAAACTTCTTGTTCCCGATTTTTTTAATGTACTTTTGTACGACTTGGTAAGCTTAACTGACGCTTAAAAAAGTCAATACAAACTCAATATCTGGGATTGTAGGTGCCTTAACCACAATATGATTATGAGGCACGTCGAAGTAGGGAACTTGGGATTTATCCTAACGATCTGTGGTTTTTTTCCCGTGCACCCCATGTATAGTACACGGGCGTTTTCGCACTCCGCCCTCACCGAATTGTGCCTCTCTAAAGGAAAAGCCAACGCCCAACGTAGCAAGGAGTAAGAATCGTATATCGGGCAAACTAGCCGCTGCTTTACGGATCGTGCAATAGAACAGGAGCTTTCGATAAGAAACAACGGTATTGCGCATTTGCCGGCACATTGTACATTTTGCATGTGCGCTCCGCGGCTTTGGAGCATCAAGATTCTGGGCAGAATCAAGAATTGCACTGCCAGAGAGCTGATGGAACCATTTTCTATTGCCTCAAGATGGAACGCATCTGTTAGTGAAACCACTATTTCTTTGTTTAGCAGCGAAGTAAGGTTCATGCGCATCATGTTGCGGGAACGTAATAATCATGCTCATATGTCAATGGGTTTGTTTATTGAGTCATTGCGCATGTGCGGTAAACTCCTTAAATGGACGCCTCTGACGGAAAGAATTTAAAGTTTGCGCTTGTCCGTGTCGGTACCCTCTCGTCCTTGCCTGTGTTTGGTGCATATTGTTTCTATCGCTTTTGTTTTCTGTCTACTTTCCCGTCCTTCAACCTTGCCACCCCCCCCCCTCCCTCACACACCCACGTAAGCCTGGTCAGCGCTATGAATGAAGCACTCAGGCAGCTACATGCTGCTAAGTAGAATCGGCTGCGCGTGCAGGCATGGCGGAATGCCGGAGGGGGGGGGGGGGAGGGAGTTCTCTATAGACGAGAGAAGTATCGCCAGAATGCGGTACTGAGCCTCCTGACAGCGCCCCCCAGTGTGCAAATGTCAAGCAGCGCGGTCGCGCCGTGGTGCAGTCTCCGCTTTGTTTACATTGTTTCGCCCGCGCTTTCCTTCGCTGCTCGTGCTCACTGCGCTCTGTTTTTGGAGGCGCAATGTGGTTTCAAGAAGGTTATCGACGTCGACAGCTTTTTATTGCGATAGCAATTATATGGACACTCAAAAGCAGATTTCTGCCGTCGCCGTCGCCGTGAGGTTCCGTATGACGCCATGAAGATGAAATCGTTGCCGCGCGCCGAACGCTGTATGTGCGAGTGAAAGGGCGCGAGGGGCGCGCGCTTTCACGGAGAGTGAACGCACGGCGGAGAACTAACGCGCGTTCTGCGCCGTGCTCGCTTAAGGGCTGCAGAAGTAGGCGTCTCTTTCCTCTTTTACAATGTAGAGCAAACGCGCCTTCATCCGACGCGCGAGAGGCCGTGGGGGAGGGGGTTGGGGAGGCGACGTTTAGCTGCGGCACCAAGTGCCTATTTATATCAGAGGCTCCGGCAACAGTCACCAACGCCGCACGCATTTTAAGCGAACGCGGGCAAAACGCCGACGGCGTCGACAACAGTTCTGCGTGTTGCCGATGCTGCTGCATGCCCAAGTTTATACAGCTGATAAAGCTAATATCATTACTCCGTATAGCTCTCTACAAATTTGCTATCGCAACTGATGCTTCGCCTTTCAGGTGAAACTGCGACAACTTTTTTTTTTTTTTCGTGGTGACAACCTCAAGAAAGGGGAGCGTCTGCTTCAACACGTGTATGGCGTTGAACGAATTGTGGGCGGTGATGTGACAGTGAAAGCCAAGTGCGTGTCGGAGGTGTCCAACAAGATTGTATACGACATCTAGTTAGAGGTAAAAACCGGGTTCAGTGATTTAATCACATTTATTTGTCTATGGTGCAGTCCCAAAGCGGTCATGCATGCTTGCAGAGATGTGCAGAGACGGTGCCGACTGCGGTTGGTTTCGTTGGACGCTGGGCGGGCACACACGGCTGCTTTCATTTTGACTCCCAGGGAGTGGCATCCGCACTGTCAGCACAGAAAGAACACACGCATTAGGCACGGATAAGCCAATAAAATTAATTAACGATGTAAGCCCTACACATGCACATATAGCGTTATCATGCTGTATAAATATTTATTTGTCATGCCTTATTCAATGCAGATTTTACAGTCATGGTAACTCATTGCGTTAGTGAGCAAGGTATCTTTTCACTGCTCATGAGAAATCGCTCGTGAAAACTGCTCCGTGAAATGAACCCAGATCACGGTAACCGGCAATTACCTTGGGACCATAGCACGAGCGCAAGAATTAGCGATACATGCCTCATCAAAGCAAATCTACTTTCTCGTTGGGCGAATGCCCCGCCGCAGCTAAAGTAAGCTCACAGCGATGGCCGGCTACTACACGTGCCAGGGGGCAATTACTTTAAAGCATGCTTGGATAATGTCAACTTAGAAAGCATGGCCAAGCAACAACTATAACGCGCATGTCTCGAGCAGCTGCTTTCCGATTTGCTGCTTACCGACGCACGCGACGACCGCAGCTTGCCTAAATACGGATTGCCAGCACACAAAAGACAAGTAGCGCGCGGCACCTTTTGTTGCCTGCACAACTAGCAATTTAAGTTGCAGTGTTTGGAAAAGGGATATCATTCTCTTGAGCTCGTCCTTGCCGATCGTGACTGAACGAACAGTACAATGAAATAAATTCGGGGGTTTTACGTGCCAAATCCACGATATCATTATGAGGCTCGCTGTAATGGAGGGTGTCGGGAATAATTTTGACCACGGAGGTTCTTTAACGTGCACAAAAATCAAAGCACACGGTAACAAGTGTATTCTTGCATTTCGCCCTCATCGAAATGCGGCCGCCGTGGCCGGGAGCCGAGCTCGCGTCGTCGAGCTTAGCGGCGCAACACGTATGCATTTACCGCTAAGCTAACACGGCGGATGTCACTGTACGTTTCAACTACGCGACACTTCTAAAACAAATGGCCATGCGCTAAATAAAGGCATATTACTATTGCTTTTTTATCGAGCGGCCGTGACATCACACGCGAATGCGGAAGTACGTGACTTACTTGACTCGGCGCACTGCATTATCCCCGCTTGTCTGCCCTGGTACCACCTCCCCGGAATTCTGTAGGACTTCACGGGTGGCTTGCGACCTTTCGAGGCTGTTGTGGCAATCAACAACACCGTAGTATTGCGTGCCACCTTTCCTGGTTGATGAGGTCGCGCTCGCCGTCGCGAAAAATACGCGCACGATCACTCACGCCGTAGAGAACACGGGCGCGCGCTGGCCCAGCGACGACCTTCGACACTTCCATCCTGCCGCCAGGAGAGCATTCGGCGCTGGTGCCGCGCGGGCAAAATTTAGGTTGCCTCGTCTATTGTCCATCTTGTCTTGCTCCGTCGCTGCCGCCCGAAGATCGCAGTGCATCTAGGTCCTGCGGGGGAGAGTGTGGCGTTTACGTCGCTTTCTTCATTCATCCTTTCCTCGTACCCTTTTCTTCTATACATAGCTTGCATACAGACGGGTGGTGTGACTGCTTGCAGACTTGCCCGTTCTTGTCAGCACACTGCTATTTGGGAAAAAATGCTCGCTTGCGGTCGTCATTCCAACTGCAAAGCGTACATCCTAAAATACGCAGCAAAGTTGCCACGGAGTTTTGCTAATGTTAAAACTAGTTATAGGCAAAGGAAACAAGTAAAAAAAAGTCGGCACTGGCGGCAAGCATCTTCGATTTGGGATAAACTTGGAAACACAGGAACATGGATCTTACAACGGTGAGTGCATTTGTTTGGCGCATGTTGCAGATTTTCTAAGGTGCTAGATGGAATGAATTAGGAAACGGCACGTTGAGTTGTGTTTTACAAGCAAGATTGTTTCAATTAAGTAAATTTCAGGATACATATTGCCTTATAAATTATATCGAGCTACTGAAACTATTTTTCTTGGCGCTTTAATTCCACGATTTGTGTGCATATTACTGTTGAAGTTTTAACATTTATTATAGTTTTGTTGCTTCCTTAACGTTACAATTTTTTTCCATTCATGTTGCTCTGCACTGCTACACCCACCAACACTCACCGCACTAACACTACACACATCATAACTACGGCCGAGCAGTGGGAGACTTTGCTGCTCAGCTT
Source organism: Dermacentor silvarum (assembly GCF_013339745.2). Classification (NCBI taxonomy): domain Eukaryota; kingdom Metazoa; phylum Arthropoda; class Arachnida; order Ixodida; family Ixodidae; genus Dermacentor; species Dermacentor silvarum. The sequence continues at coordinate 370,210,883 of NC_051154.1, read as the reverse complement.
GGACCCAGAAGAGCAGCTCTGGGCCGTCCGGATGGCCGAAGACGCCGCCAGAAAGCAAGGGCTGGCCGCCGTCTGAGGAAGGGGCGGCCTGGGGGTTAGTCTCCCTACCCCCGCCGCCCCCAGACCCCATCATGGACACAATAAAGTTTTATCTCTCTCTCTCTGCACTGCATCGATTTGTTGATTTGGGACGGCCTCGAGCACGGTGTGTCGTGGCGATTGCATTCTTATGTTGCGTTTGCCTGCTATAATCTTGATGCAGTGATGTGCTGATTATAAATTTAAGTTGACTAGAAATTTAAAACAGCTATTTATGTGTAGCGAATACATTTCAAATGTGATAGTATATATTTTCCGATGCCATTTATTTACACTAATACATGTTCATAGAACTGATAGATCGTTGTCGAGTTCCCCGTAAGAGGGAACGGAACTATTTCAGGAAAAAGCTGGCAATCGAAAGTAAAATCGTGGTCTTCGCTGCTGCAAAATGCTGCTATCGCAGTAAGTGAGCGCAGAGCCGAAACAATAACTAAAATCTGCTTTTATTTACATTGAAATCTGCTATTTTACTTATTTTTCTATGCCCGCGTGAATTTAGGTACTGATACATTTATGGTGTATATCCATCAACGTTTGCTGAACAGAAACGCTGTGAGCTGGATTGACAATTCTTTTATACTGTATTAGGATAAAGGCTATAAACTGCTGCCAACCCAAGCATTATCACGCGGTATATATACTACTGAAACAGCCCTGACTAAGGTAGAGTGCCTGTACTTGCATAACTTCTTTCATTAACAGCCCAAATCCAGGACTTCGATTTTATCATGCCATGGATGCTGCCTGATCCTGCTAGTCATTCCGAGGAACCGGGCTTGTTCTCACTGTTCTAGGTAAGCATCATTTAACGCAAGCGCGCGCTTGCGCTAAATTTTTGTAAGCTTGCGTTAAATTTTTTTTCTTTCCGCGTTTTTTTCTTTTTTTTTTCTTTTTTTTTTTTTTTTTTTCTTTCATTTTTTTTTTCTTTTTTTTTTTTTCTTTTTTTTTTTTTTTTTCTTTCATAATTTTTTTCTTTCATAATGCCGAAATCAGCAAAGCAGCGGTCGTGGGCCATGACTCGACGCTTGTGAAAAATTACTTGGGAGTCCCAACGCCTCACGACACGGAATTGCTGGCAGTAATGCTCGCCATAACGGAAATGACACACACATCTGACACGATCACAATCCGAACAGACAGTCAAAGCGCTTGCAGAGACATTCAAAATGATGATCTTCCTTACCACATACGCACAAAGCTCCACATGTACATGCATGCTCACCCCCTTCTACGCATACGCATACAATGGGTTCCAGGCCATCAAGGATTGCGAGGAAATGTAAGAGCACACCAGCTCACCCGCGCAGAAAATCCGGGACCTCCTATCCTTTGGCCTGTTGAAGATACTTACAACCCCAGAGAAGAGCAGAAGATGCAGCGGAAAGAAAGGATACGTATTTTGAAATCTCGCAGGGAAGCATCAACAATTCTCAACACACCATCCTACACGCATTCGAGAGAGGACGCCTCAGTCATACGAAAAGCACAAACACACACATTACTCACACCAAACTATACGCATTATATTAACAGGGACCCAGGCTCCCCCACTTGTAAACAGTGCGGGGCCTATCCATCAAATAAACACATCTTGTGGGAGTGCCCTGAAAACGCCATCTTGAAAAAGACAATACTTTCCAAATTACCACACAACCAGCGTCCTGGCAGCTGGGAGGAGTGGACCACTCCCCCACGAAGGTTCGAAAAACTATGGTGGCCGCTTCTGGTGCAGCACGTCAAGAACGTTCTGGGCCAGGAGGCATGAGCCTACCAGGAGGCCCGGACTTGGGCTTTAGTTCCTTCGGGGCTAATAAATGTTATTTCTCTCTCTCTCTCTCTTCCGCGTGTATTAAATTCCAATTTTTGCTAGTGCCTCCTGACGCAACTTCTCCAATTTCACATGTAAAATTTTGCACGAAGGCCGCATTGTATCTACACTACTTCACTAATTCACCATTTTAGGCTGGCACCAAGAAAAATGCTGTAATCGTTGGATGGAACATGTGACGGGAGCTTTCCGCAAATAAACTGCCGAAAAGGGGCAATCAATGAAAATTCTTCAGACTGAAGAATACTAAACTTGAAGTCGAAAGCGATAGTGATATTATGGACACAGAAAATTATGAAAAGAAGGAAACGTATACGCATTGTGAAGACTGTGGAATGGTACTCCTGATATTGGGATTGATGTGTGCCGTACTCCTTTCTACATGACTAAATGTGATTCTACGTGACAGTTAGTTTTGCCACAAATCTCATAGGTTTCAGAAGTTGTGCTTGAAATGTTCACTTTTTGTTTACTTTATTGGCTCTGAAAAAGCCAACTTCAAGCAGTGTAGTGAAGCCAACTTTCTCAAGATTTAAACAAAGTTGTATGGGTGTTCTGCAAATAAATATATTCTTCTGAGGGTATTTCGGGCATTTGTTTGAAGTGCCAATTCAATCAAGCACTTAAAGAATTAAGAAATCTGGAAACGTTTTTTTTTTTCAAAACTAACTCTGGATATAAAGGGTTAAAGATATGTCAACTCAAAGCAAGTAAGTCTAGCTGCAACACAGAACATTAGTTGCCTTGCGTCATTGACAACCTGAGGCACTACAATATATTTTGTGGTTTCACACCTACTTACCTACAAAAGTTAACGAAATGAATGCGTCTGTAGTATAACACAGCACTCGTACGTAGTGAACAACTAATTGAATGAACATTAGCTGGTAACCTAGCAAAAGGAACCAAAGTGAACCTTCATTAATTCACGAGCAGGTATCATGCTCAGGTGGCTCATGAAACAGTATGCTGTGCCAAGAATCTTTGTCGAACAATGGTGGGGATCATCATGTGCAGTGTCTCGGGGAAATGCATGCAGCAGTATGACAATCGTGAGCTGCTTTCCTGTTTTTTGCTCATGCCGCATCGGCATAATTGCGATTACATAAATAATTGAAAAACTGGAGAGTTAGAATTCCCCCTAACAAGGCGCTGCTGGTAATAAAATCATCTCCAGTGCTTGTAGAATTGGTGCCGCAGTTCTACAGTTGACCTGCCTAAGGGGGGCCGAGCCCCTCCTTAAAAAATGGAGCCCGAACGGAGTCAAGTACACTGATCACCTGGGCTCGCTGTGCCGAAACTGTTAAAATGCAACGCTCCTGGCAGATTTTAATTCACATCATACTTCTTGGGGAATTAAAACGGATGGTTGTGGAAAGAGGTTGTGGAATTGGGTGCATGACAACAATTTTTAACGTCAGAATTCAGGACAAGTTACTTTTCTACGTGGGCGATTCTGTTCTGCATTAGATCTGACTTTCTCCTCTGCTAACATGTCTATTTCATCTTGGAACACCTTTGACAATGGAACAAGTAGCGATCACTTACCCATCACTTTTCAAATTATGCTTTCACGTCAGGCTCCTATTGTACGACATACACGACTCATTAATTATAAAACTTATAAATCAACTATAAATGCAGGCTTATCAGCGTTGAGTACTTGCGATGAACAACACAGGGCTGACTCAGTGGTATCGCTTTTAAATTCTGTTATTCAGCCCACTGAGTTTACGGTTATATTTGGCAGCTCGCCCTCAAGGTCATCTTGGTGGAACAAAGCTTTCACGCGGGATTATAGGCGAAGAAAAGCAGCGTGGAAAAGTCTCCAACGTAATCACTCACCGCAAAATTCAAGGACTATAAATTCTATGCAGCTCTATTAAAGAGAACTGTGGCGATAGCTAAAGATAAAAAAATACACTGCATACATCTTTGTCAAAACCAAAAAGAAGATCGGCATTTTTTAGGTTTTTACGGAGCAAAACAGATGTTCAACCGTCCGTATCGCCATTTTCTGCTGTTCTATCACCCCAAAGAAGCGGCGGATTCACTAAATGATATCGTGAAAGGGCTTGAAGCACGCTTTTCTTCGCTGTGTCCCAGACCTAGGAGGTTCAAAATTTCGACATCTGAGTTCGTAGAAGTTACCATGACAAAATTTACCGATGTCATCTTAACTGCACATCAATCGGCTCCTGGACCAGACCGTATCACAATTGCTATGGTTAAATTATTGTTTAACGCTTTCCCAAATGAGCTCTTGAATATAGTTAACTGTTCACTAGAATTTACATGGATTCCGACCTCTGGGAAAATTGCCAAAATTGTGCTATTGCTTAAAAAAGAAACCTCGGTTATATCTTGGAGAACATTCGGCCAATTGCACTTACATCGAATCTAGTCAAAATTGTAGAAAAAGTAATTCATGTCCGGCTCCATGAATTTACTTCTTCTCGTGGTATTCTGTGCTCGAGACAAATATGATTTAGGCTTCAGTGCTACATATGGTCAGCTCACGTTGATTTAGAAAGCCGCATTCGACTCGCAGGACAATCAGGACATGTATAAGCATTGGTAACATTAGATATTGCAAAAGCATATGACAGTGTCGAGCATGAAATTTTAATTTTTCGTTTCGCAAGCTGTTCTGTTCCTAACTATTTAGTAGCCTGGATACAAGAGTTCCTTTCTGGTAGATAATTTTTTTGCTTCAAGGATGGGGAGACATCGGGTACATATAAACAGACGACAGGAGTACCACAGATATCAGTTCTTTCACCACTTATGTTTAATACTTTGTTATCTTCTATGCCATTCCATCAGGATGTGCAATTCTATCTCTATGTTCATGATACTGAATTTTTTCATCATCATGGGATATCAATACGTTATACCAAATCTCGCAATCTTAGTTGTCTGAACTCGAGCCCTGGCTGTACGGACAGTCTTTTTCGCTCAACGTAAAGAAATACGCACTACTGCTGTTTCTATTGTCAAATCCTGTTTTTTTTTTCTTCATTATCGAAATGAGCCGATACCGCAAGTTACAACATTGAAGTACTTATGGATAACTGAAACTGGCAGCAGCAAATGAAAGCAAATGCTAATAAAGGAGAACGTTCAACGGCATTGTTGCGCCAGTTGAGCAATAAAAACAGAGGGATGCGTAGAACTACGTTGCTGATGATTTATAAGCTTTACGTCCGCACAATTCTGGAACTTGGTTGTTCCTTTTTCAGGATGTGCAGCATAAAAGCTAAGACCTTTAATACTACTGGAAAGGCAAGCGCTGCGTCTCTACCTCGGGCTACCAAGTTTTGTGGCTAACAATGTGCTTTATCTGTAGTCTGGAATTATTCCGCTTGAATCCAGATTTAAGCAACTTATTGTCCTGGCTTTTCTGAAGCTTTACGATGCATCCCTCTCCCATTTGCAACCCGTTTTCATCAATTCTCCCGAATATTTTTTTCAGAACAGGCTGGCGGCGTTACCGACAGCCACAAGTTATATTTCTTCAGTCGCTGTTATAAAAACTTCGTCCACCGAGCTTCGTCCACCGAGCTTTATTTCCCCAAAATCTAATTCGTTCAAGGTAAAACTGACTTCTGATATTTTTCCAAAACACGCAAGACTTCTTCCTGAGCGCATACTTGAAGGTCTCCTTCAAGATCATCTTAGTCAATTCCCGTCTCACTTGGTTATTTCTACGGACGCATCACAAAATTTAGAGAAGGCCGGTGTTGGCACTTTTTGAATCAGCTCAACTGGTCTTTTGCTCTCCGTCTCACTGGTTACACTGCAATATTTCTTCCAGAAATTCTGGCAATTTTTCTGGCCATCCTGAAAATTGGGTCCCCAGAATTCGAAAGTAATAGTCATTACAAATGCACTTTCACTCTGCAGACATTTAACTTCTAATAATCAGTCACACCTACTCAGTATATTTTCGATTCTTGCCCCAGAAAATTTATCTGAAGTCCGCTTTGTCTGGTTCCCCGGACATAGTGGAATCTTTTTAGATGAATCAGCTGACTCGCACGCATCGTCATCACTAAATCGTCCGGTCATAAATGTTCTTCCTGATTGCTCTTTTCAAACAGGAGCTAGATTTAAACACCTTTTTATTGCTGAATTGCAATGAATCATCCATACTTTGCTCAGATGATTTTCGACATCTAAAACTTCGGTGGAACACGAGCAAATGCCTTTCACGCCAATGTGAGGTGACGTTGTCAAGCTTCCGCTTCAGAGTTCCCCGTCTAAATTTTTATCTTCATAGATCTGGTTTATCTATCACTGACCTTTGCTCCTTTTGTAATGAACCAGAAACTATTTACCATTTCTTTCTTTCTTGCCACCGCTTCCCCTACCTCCGTAGAATGTTTCTCATATTTCCAAGTAGTAATCTGGGTTTGACACTTACAACACCAAACATTTTGTCTTTTCGGGCCTGTCAATTAGGCACAAGCCAGGGTTCGATGACCACTGCTGTGCACACAATTCATTGAAGCATCCGGAAGGTTACGCTGCTAGGGTACCGACCGTGGGACATGTTATTTTATTTTTGTAGTAGATTGAAAAACCCACCGGGGGCCGATTGAAGCGGACGCGCTTCACATGGGCTGCTGCTTTTATGCCAGTTATTGCGGTTAACCTCAACCAAACTTCAGGATTTTGTGTCATTGAACTCCAACAAGGCAAGCGGCATCGAAAGATACCAGAATTATAGCGGTGAGTGAATTTGTTTACCTTGAGCCACTGAGCAACGAGCACCTCGACATATTCGAACGCCGTTCTCCGACCGCCGCACGTGCCCCAGGAGTGGGCCTGCGTGGCCTCGCGAGCATCGAGAATGGCAGGGGAAACGAACGGCAATGCTCACGAAATGGAAATAGAGAACAATAGTCAAGACTCGACAGCGGACCAGAGCAACATAGAATTCGATGAGAACAGCGGCAAGACGCTGAGTCCAGCTGGCCCATGGTTCCAAGCAATCAAGGCAAGGAAAAACAAGAAGTCGCCGAACGAGGACAGCATACAAGAGGGAGGAAAGCAAGGAAACTCCCAGAACCAGCAAGGGGGACTGAACGCGAGGAGCAACCCGAGAGTGGAATCAAGCATGCAAGCCAACAGCAACCAGCAACGGGAGCAAGATCAGGGAAGCCGAACCAACGGCAAGCTACCGCCGCGACGCGCGACGCTGCCGCTGCCAGAAAATCATTACAAGGTGGTGTCCCGACCAAGAACCGGCATGAAGCTGTCCAGCTGGCCGGACGAGAAGATCACCGAGGGACTTGCAAGGGCAAGTGGTTCCCCCTTCAAAGAATTTTGTGCGAACGTAACCATCCAAACGCAGTGGAAGCCGAACCTGATAATTGCCAGCACCGCAGACGAGGACTACGCACTCAAGCTCGGTTCCATCAACGGCATCGAACTAGGGGTGGCCACATACGAAATGACGCCGTACTTCAAACCGCTCCCAGGAACAGTACGTGGAGTCGTGCACGGTATCACTGCGTGTACGACGGAGAAACGACTTGCGGAACTTCTGGCAGCCAACAACTGTGACATCCTGCATGCGAGGATGCTCGGCAAATCCACCTCAGCAGTTATCACCTTCGAAGATCCGCACGTCCCTTTCTATGTGGAGGTGGCCAGCTCGTACACACGTTGCCGCCCATACCGCAGATCGGTACAGTATTGCAAGGCCTGCGGAGAAATCGGCCACCGGCAGGATGTATGCCCCAACCCAGACAAACCTGTCTGCAACCGGTGCGCGGTGCAGAACCCACAAGCAGACCAAGATTGCCAGTTGCAGTGCAAACTATGCGGTCTACTTCACGAGACGGCAAGCAAGGAGTGTGAGAAAAAGCTCAAGCCAAGACCCCCACCCCTGTACGTAAGGGAGAGAAGTAAATCAAGAGGCCGACAGCCATCTATAACAAGGCAGACAAGTTCAAGCTCCTCGGAGTATGGAACAAGTAAGCCACAGCAAGAGCAGCAGATCAGCTGGGCGGAAGGGATAGCCAGTTCTAAGTCGGCAACCGACCCGTTTCCCTCACTGCCGACACAAGAGCGAAATTCAAGATACGAGGAAACCATCTCCTCCCTCAGAAGGCAAAACGCCGACCTGATGAAGCGGAATAAAGGGCTCATGAAGCGTCTAGAAGAGCAAGAAAGACGTCAGGAGGAACGGGACAGAAGAGCTCAGGCCAGGGAACAAGCCCTGGAGATGAAGCTCCAACATCTCATTGACCAATTGCAGAAGCAGCAGGAACCGACCACAACACCAACGCCGCCGAGGGAACATACTCCCCCGATAGAGGACCTAGAATCGGGAATAGAGCACAAGATGAACAAGGCCCGAACCGAAGACAAGGCCGAGCTGAGAAATGAGTTCCGAACCGAACTGGCTCAGGCCGTCGACACCATAAGTAAATCTGTGGCAGCTACCATCCAAGCAGGCGTACAAACGCTCCGCCAGGAGATCACCCAGATGGGCAACGAGCTAAGCCAACGCATCTCCATCCTAGAAAAGGACATTGCCATCAGGCAAGAAAAAAGCCAAAATACCCCATCAGAGAAGCCCAGATGAACGAGACTCTGGGAAGCCAAGATGGCGGACAAGATAGCAAAGAAGAAAGAAGCGACCCAAACCCTAAAAATTTGGCAGTGGAATTGCAGAGGAATAAATCGGAAACGGCAAAATTTGCTTCACCTATGCAACCTACACCAACCTGACGTCGTCGCGTTGCAGGAAACAGAAACCAACAACATTACGATGCGCGGCTACGAAGCGCACATTGCCCCAGGAAGGACCCGGACCGCCGTCCTCATCAAGAAACATCACACGACGCAGCAGCACCAAATCAACCACAGAATTGAACACACTCTGATTGAGCTGGTTCCTCACAAGAAAACCCTGCAGAGCCTCTACATCCTGAATGTATACAGTCCTCCGCGCGACACCCTCAAGGACTTGGACAAGTTCCTGAGAGAAGTGAAGAAAGTCACGAACGGTCAAAAACTCCTTGTGGTGGGTGACTTTAACGCTCCACGCGTGGCTTGGCGCTACTGATCAACCAACAAGAAGGGTATGGACGTGCACAATGCGGCACAACACCACCAGCTGACGTTGTAGACCGATCCTCAAATACCAACTAGAATCGGCAACAGTGTCTCCAGAGACACCAGCCCAGACCTGACCTTCTCCACTGGATTAAGGCAAGTCGAGTGGTCGAGACTGGACGAGACTCTGGGCAGCGACCATCACATCATCCAGACCGAAATCACGCACCACAAAATCCCCGTGAGATTAGGTCAGGCCAAAATTACGGACTGGCCCGCTTTCCGGAAATATGAACACCCTAGAAGCCTAGAGGACATCGAGGAGTGTACCAAGAACGTGATGGACTTGGTTACCAAGTACACAAAGACCATCCAACTCACTGCGGACAATCCCGACGTCGACCCACACCCACTTCCTCTCTGGGAGGCCAGGAGAGGACTTTTGAAGAGATGGAAGAAGCAAAAGAGAAACCACAAACTCAAGATCCGCATTGCCGCAGTCTCGCGGCAGGCGGAGGAGTATGCTGAAAAACTCGGACGTCAGAACTGGAATCAAGTGTGCGACCAATTACAGGGAACCCTCAGCAACCGAAATACCTGGGCCATTCTAAAGACCCTTCTGGCGAAGACGGAATCAAAAACTGTCACGGGGCAACACATACAAAGACTTATACACAACTTCCAGGGCACCGAGGAAGAAGTGCTCGAAGCCATCACCGGGAAATACCTCCGAGACGAACAACAACGGAAGGCGGAGCCAGTCATTCACCCGGAGTACGAGGGGGAACCCAATCCGGATCTAGACCAACCTTTCACCAAGTCGGAGATCGTGGCAGCCTTAAAAAATCTCACGAGAAACACGACGCCTGGCAGGGATAAAATTGACAACGAGACCCTCCGTAACCTGGACGACGGGGCGACGGAGAGTTTACTAAAATATGTCAATGAAAGCTGGCAGACCGGCAGTATACCGGCTTCCTGGAAGCACGCGGACGTAACGATGATCCCGAAACCCGGCAAGCCCGTCAAGATACAGAACCTGCGTCCGATCTCTCTCACGTCGTGAGCGGGAAAACTCTTCGAGCACATGGTCCACAATCGACTCTCGCCCTACCTGGAAGAAGGGAGGGGGGCGGCACCTGCCGAACACTATGTTCGGTTTCCGACCAAACCTCTCCACCCAGGACATTCTACTTCAGCTAATAGTAGTCATCGACGGCCTTAGTACACGCCACAAGAGTGCCATCCTGGCATTCGACGTGAAGGGAGCCTTCGACAACGTCTCACACGAAGCAGTGCTAAACAGCCTACAGCATACCAACTGCGGACGGCGGACATACAACTACGTCCGAGACTTCGTGACGTGTAGAACAACGACCATAGGCCTGGGGAACCTCAGGACCGAGAAGTTCCAAATACCGCAGAAAGGAACCCCCCAGGGGTCGGTGATCTCCCCGTTGCTGTTCAATATAGCGATGAGGGGATTGCCGAACCTCTTGGAGAACATCAGGGGTATCCGTCACGCAATGTATGTAGACGACCTGACCATATGGACGTGCACGGGATGGGTGGGCGAACAACAAGACGCCCTGCAGGAAGCCATCGACAGGACCGAGCATTATCTACACCGCTGCGGTCTTTCATGCGCGCCGGAAAAGTCGGGGCTCCTGATCCTCAAAAGGAGGACAAGAGGGCGGCGGCCTCCGCAGGAGACACCGGACCCAACGTTTACCCTACAGGGAGTCAACATACCCAAGGTGAACGTACTCCGTGTTCTGGGCCTCACTTTCCAGAAGAATGGTGCCGGTCTCGCCGCCATTAAAAAGCTGCAAGCGACAGTTACCCAAGTCGCGCATTTGGTGCGAAGAGTGACTAACAAAAAGCATGGCCTGAAAGAGCAGGAGACAATCAGATTAATACAATCGCTGATAATCAGCAGAGTCACTTACGGCACCCCGTACCTGGGTCTCAAGAACAGCGAGAGAGACAAATTGAACACCCTAATACGAAAGACCTACAAGCTGGCACTGGGGCTTCCACCGACAACGTCGACGGAGAAGCTACTCAGCCTGGGCATCCACAATACTTGGGAGGAACTAGCAAAGGGCCCACAAGACGAGCCAGATAGAGCGACTCAAGCTCACCAGCACGGGCAGGGACACCCTAATAAGACTGGGCTACTCAGTCGAATATGAGTCCAGAAAACAGCGTGTTCCTCTACCCCTTAGGGAGAAGAACACGGTGGCCAGTATCCCGAGAAACATACACCCTGAATACAACAGAGAAAGGAGGCGAGCGAGAGTGCAAGCTCTACGTAAGGCCTAAAGGGACCAAAACAAGGAGAAGTCAGATACACCGACGCGGCAAAGTACAAGAACAGAGCGGCCCACGCTATCAGCGTGATCAACGGCCAAGAACAAGAGGTATCAGCGGCCTCAGTAAGCACTCCAAGAAACGGCGATAGCCCTGGCAGCCACTACGGGCAAGCGAGAGGAAGATCACATCACAGTCATTACGGACTCACAAACAGCACGCAGAAATTGCCAAACGGGCCGCATTTCCAAGCAAGCCCTGAGCATCCTCGAAAAACTAGACAGTTTTCAAGAACTGTACATTGTCTGGGCCCCGGGACACGAGTCCCTGGCGGGTAATGTAGCGGCTAACGCTGCTGTCCGAGATCACATTCTCCGGGCTATCCCACCGGGTTCACGAGCACCGGCAGGCCAACATGATAGCGTCCCGAAAAGATACGCTGATATCCTGAGTCATTGCAGACTGGGCAGGAGGATCTACCCACCCCCGCATCCCAAACTAACAAGAGAAGAGGCAGTGATCTTCCGCAAACTACAGACCGGCACATTCGCGCACGGCACCCTGCTACACGCCACGTATCCTACGAGCTATAATCACAAATGCGCCTTCTGCGCTGCACCCGATACCCTCTACCACATGGTATGGGAATGTCAACAAAACCCATCGACACCACCCATCACCGGACCAACCATCGAGCAGTGGGAGGCCCAGCTGACAAGCCCGAGCCCTGAAGACCAGCATCGCCTGGTGAGCAGGGCCAAGCTATCGGCTCAGGCCCACGGCATCCTGGACTAGGGACGCCGCCCACCTCGGACGATTTTAGCGTCTGCTCATTTCTCTAAATAAAGTTTATTCCTCCTGTAGTAGATTGTTCTTTATTTTTTATTTATTTAGTTTATGTATAGGCCCTCTCAAAATCTGTGTTAGGATTTAGTTGCCAAACGCTTCGTTTTGATTGTTGGCCTTTACCCCATTTGTACGTTGTTGGGTGTATGTTTCAATTCGTCCAGTGTGACCAATCCCCCTCGTGGATACGAGCCATGTTTTGAGGCAACAACAACAACAACACCTATAGCTCCTTCGTGCCGAAGTGCATTATTTCAAAAGTCCGGCGAGGTTTCAAAGACGGGCCCAGTGGGAAGTCCATCGACCCCGAGCTACGGTTAACGCCAAGCTGTTGCTACGCCTCGTGGAAATCACGACACAACAGCCTCACTTTGATACCGTAGCGCTGCCCCTGGATTTGAAGACGACTGCCCACAGCTTTCAGCACGTAGCTCAGCAAGACGACAGGCGCGTCCACGCTGAGGGATCAAGAACAGTCCGAACGTGGCGGCATTCGGTCTCTTCGCTCTCTTGGGCCTACGAAATACGGCAAGGCTCTCGGCATCTTATCCTCTGGCGTGTGTTACGTCTCCAGGTTCCTTCGGCCCAAATTCAATTGGTCGCGCACATTTTAGAACGGATCAGCTTTGTTACATAGGGACGTTGAATTTCCATTTTATCGTTTATCACGCATGCAAGTAGCAGTGACCTTATCACGGGTTTTCCATCCTATAGAGTACGGTGCGTCAATAAACACATGTTCATTCGCACCTGGGCATCCAGCTGATTTACTACAAGCTCACGGGTGAATGTTTGCACTTGTTCCATAACCGAAATTATTGCGTTTCAAAACGACACAGTAAGGAAATGCTTCATTCAGTGTGTTGCCGAGAGTGTGCGTAGATCTCAGTGGCACTACACACAGAGACAAGCGGGAATTCTCACGAGAGCATTTTAGCGGGGCTTCAAGTACTTACATTCATTCAGACGTAATTGCAATAGAAACCTGCATATATAGTTCTTACACAGAGGACGCAAGGTCCTTAGGAATTCTTCCTGGGGAGTCAATACTTACCTAGATACCGTGAGGGTGTGTTCTTTTTGGGGTTGTCTTAACGAAGCACCTACAATGGCTTTTAAGTAATCAGAGACCGATATAGCAAACGCTATTCGTTTGTAAGCGGCTGTTTGCCATTGGCAGGCCGCCCTCTCCAATGAAGTGTCTAAATTCATGATTGGCTGACATCATCTCCTCAGAATGGTTGAAGCGTATCAATACCGTACGCTACAACTGTGTAAGAAAAAAAAACATGCGAGAGCCCGAACGTCATCAGAAGCCCAGGAGCTCGAAATTAATCCCCACTCATAATCATATCGCGGTTGTGGCCCGAGAATTCCCAGAATTTCATGAATAATTAGCTCATACAAACAAGAGACGTGTAGCGGACTTCAGCGAAGAAGGCTCCTGCAAACGTGAGGCCAGGTGGCGGATAAACGCAACTCAGCGCCACTACCTACCACAGTATCTGCACCTTCAGACGCCACAAAACTCTCCCGCGAAAGCACGTGCGCCTCAATGAGCTACTTCGCGTTCGGCGACAAACACACCTCGCTACTGTATTCCTTGCGAGCACGTGCCCTCAGTGATAAAAATCAGGGCTCGAATTCACAAAAACTTCTTACGCTAGAATTTTTCGGAAGAATTTCAGCCAATCCGGATGCCAGACATATTATTAGCGAAGGCGGTCAGCCAATGGCAAAGCGAACTTACGAAAGAAAAGCTTTGTGAATCTGGCCCCAGACCATTAATTTGGCCTAAAGAGACAAAGAAAGGCTGTACTGGGAATATTTAGGCAGTATTTATTGCTTCGTTGCGTAATTAACATAACCAATGACCGGCATATCCGTATCCGTTGTACAGATGAGAGTATACGTACAC